>NC_059373.1:1014085-1171585 GCF_019703515.2 Myxocyprinus asiaticus
ACTTTCATCCAAAAACAACATTTTATGGCATTATGAGACAAATCTTCCGAATGATTCCACTTCAGAAAAATGCAGCTGCTTTTGTGCTTCTTTTCCTGGATGAAAATACCGCAGTTGTAGCACCACTGAACTCACAACCAGGGCTGTAGCAAAGTATTCTGGGCCCCCTGACTGTATATTGCTCTGGTCCCGTTTCCTATTAAAAAATACAGTTTAGAATTTGTTGTGGGGCCTTTCTGGACCTGTGGGCCCCTAGAATCATTTCCACCTTTCACCCCACTAGCTACGGCCCTGCTCGCCACCACCATCCAGCACTCGTGTGCCACTGAATACTATGCAACAGCAATAATTCTTTAGAATTTTGTGGCTTTTGTCACTTTAAATAATGAGAGGACGATGAATTGGTTACAGGACACAAAAAGAGAGGGGAATGGGAACAGGAAACGACACAAGCTGCCTCTGTGCATCTGAGCACATTCACTTCCTGCCCAGGTGGCGTCTAATAGAGCGCAACAGTCTGGTTCCAGAAATAAAAATGCATTCATTTTCTCCATAGGGTAAATGTTGCGCTCTGCTGCAGTATCTCACCAGCATCACATCAGACTGCTTGACATTTTTAATGCAAACACTGAACAGACACTCGTGTGTTATCAGAGAGAGAGAGAGAGAGAGAGAGAGAGAGAGAGTTTTAAGTTTCACACATGATTTTGCATAACTATCTGAAATCAGGGATACTGATATTTGTAATATCAATGTTTATATGAACAGCTGTGTGGACTCATTTTAATGTGTTTGTATTCATTTGTGCCTTGCAAGGTATTTTAGCAAAGGGACCAGAGTTAAAAGACCACAGGTGAAGATGCTGACACTAACCCCTCCCTCTGACACAAACTCCTCCCCCCTCCCCCCCAGACTAACCCCACCCATCTGTGCAGTGTCTGTTCATCTGAGGTTTGTATTACAGAATATTATGCTGTTAATGTTCATATTTGTTTAATAAGAGCACTATGTTCTGAGATATCTATTGTTATTATTTCAGGTGATCATCTGTAATCTGAATTCACTCATCATTATTAATATCATGTGTTCTGTAAACACTCAATTAATTTGCTCAATTCTGCTTTCCTGCTTAACACTACAATTACAAAATGATGCAGAAATACAGAATGCCACCTGTCAATTCTTCATAACATGGGTTTCATAACAACACATGGTTTCTTTCATCAGACCTCTGAATGACGGATGATGAATGTGAGCTGCAGTCATGTGTGAGTATCTCACTTTATTAACATTCATTGCATCATCATCAGTAAAGATATGCAGTCGTTTCTGCTGTGAGCGTAATGCAGAGTGGAACCAGTCACAGAAACTCTATTATTAAATTGATCAGTCTATCAAAAGAGATTTCTATCTGGGTTTTGGGATTATCATGGAGTTGTCAACGCTGGTAATACAGCATGAAGTTTTATTTCATTGGCCAGTGCTACTAACTAATTTCTATAACATTCTGCATTCATATCAAACACACACCTATTCAGTCTTTAACAACTTAAATACATTTGTTTAAAATAAAACTGCCCTTTATGTGGAAAAATCACAAATAAACTCCTCAAATGACGTATAAATTAACAAAAATAAAATCTTCAGCAGTTCAGACATCACTGTCCAGTCAACGGTCATTTATAAGCGTTGGCTTTGTGTTTGGGCAGGAAAATGAAGTTTCTGGGCACCGGTCCCAACAGCATTTCACTGCAGATGTGAAAGAAGAAAATGTAAAAGTATTCAAGTAAATGTGATGTTCGTAAATATGAAAAATAGCAATTAAAAAAGATGTATTTTAATTACAGTAATTCTACAAACTTAGTATGGAGTTTTTCCAAAACCTTTCTAAACCTAACTCCCAGAGACTGTTCTGGAATAGTGTGCTATATTATTTCTAACTGATCGGACTTACAGTTTTCCCACAGTGGATGATGAAAAATCATAAAACTCCCTTTTTCTCCCCAATTGCTCATGCCCAATTCCCAATGCGCACTAAGTCCTCGTGGTGGCGTAGTGACTCGCCTCAATCCGGGTGGTGGAGGACGAATCTCAGTTGCCTCCGCATCGGAGACCGTCAATCCGCGCATCTTATCACGTGACTTGTTGAGCATGTTACCGTGGCGACATAGCACGTGTGGAGGCTTCGCGCTATTCTCCACAGCATCCATGCTCAACTCACCACGCAGCCCACCGAGAGCGAGAACCACATTATAGCAACCACGAGGAGGTTACCCCATGTGACTCTAACCTCCCTAGCAACCGGGACAATTTGGTTGCTTAGGAGACCTGGCTGGAGTCACTCAACACGCCCAGGATTCGAACTCGTGACTCCAGGTGTGATAGTCAGCGTCAGTACTCGCTGAGATACCCAGACCCCCGACCATGTCTTTTCTAACTGGTTTTCCCGTAGCGGGCAGAAAAAAATCCCACAGACTTACAATGATGGAACGTTCAAATTGGCCAAAACTGTCAGAAATGTACATATAATCAAACACACTCAAGGCCTTTAAGTGTCTATCGGGGGGTATTTACACTTGGTCACTTCATGCGTTTTTGCTGATCGGATTACTATCCGAGTGTAAATACCCCTTCATTCTCTCACACATATTTATTTATATCTAAATAAATACTGTAAAACCTTTAAACTTCAAGCTTTTAAAACTTTCAGATCAGGCTTTATCAAGCAAGCATCAACGTTTATCTTGACAAACTTTACATATCTAGTTCATTAATGAAACTTTTATGACCCACCAATCAAATTCAGCCAAATGAATCTTTAAAATCAAAAGCGAAACTCTAAAGTGATTTGTGATCTGTGTGTCACCTGATTTTGATCCAGTCGCCCACATGTTGACTGGCCATCAGAGACTCCATGTAATCTCGACCCATGTAGAACGGTGGACGCTCGTTGATCTTCTGCGGTACTCTCTCCAACAAACCCACCGGAATATACCTGAATGTACATTTACAAAACGACAGCACAAATGATGGATGCAATCAGAATGATGGATCGATTTATACACACCTTAAAAACATGTTAGAGAGGTCTTCATGGGTGTTAAATTGAAGTCTGAACTCGGCCCATGTTACGACCAAACTCGTCATCTCTCACTGTGTGAATCTGATGCAAGTCTGAACATATACATGGAAAAACTGAGCATATAACCCGTCAGTGTGTCCGGTCCTGTTGGGCACGGATCAGGTAGCAGAACTCTATATAACTACAGTACTGCAAAAGTCTACGCATCTACAAAACATCACTAACCTGCACAGGAAGGAAAGCCACTCTAACATGAAGTTGCGTGTCTTTTCCACACCCTGTGTGTCGGAGCCCCAGTGCTCGAGGCCGTTGTTGGTGAAGTCTCTGAGGATGTCCAGACGCTCGCTGGAGGAGATGTCCCAGTGTCTGCTCTCTTTAATCTCAGTAAAGAGCCACGGCTTGATCAGAGCACCCCTGCAGGACAGTTAGTAGATCATTTCAGAAGGCACCAGAACCGACACAGATGATTTAATCAGAGCAGCTCCATCAGACTGACCTGGCCACCATGATTCCTGATACTCCAGTCTCTCTGGCCTTCATGGCATCTTCATAAGTCAGAATATCTCCATTACCTGCAGAGAAAAACACAACAATAATTGAAACACCTGTGAGGTTTGTGCAGTTATATCATTTCATATTGTGCCCAAAATATATATTACAGTATCGCATTAAAACACAAATTTTAAAATCAAGAATAATGAACTCTGAGCCATAGAATTACTGAAAATTAATGCACACAAGTGGTAATGCATCCATAATGCAAAGTGTTATTTCCGTTTATACCATGGCTTACCCACATACATATTTCAGCACTTAAGTATAAATTATAAATATAAAATACAATATAATAAAATATAAGATTAATCGCAATTAACTCTGAAAAATCATGCGATTAATCGCAATCAAATTTCTACATTGCGATCACATAATTTGACTGACTAGTGCGGTCAGTTGATGGAAATTTTTTAATTGCGATTAATCGTATGATTCAGTTGACTAGTTCTGTCGGTCGATTAATCACATGATTCAACTGACTAGTGCGGTTAGTTGATGGAAATTTTTAAATTGCGATTAATTGCATGATTCAGTTGACTAGTTCTGTTGGTCGATTGATCGCATGATTCGACTGACTAGTGCGGTTAGTTGATGGAAATTTTTTAATTGCGATTAATTGCATGATTCAATTGATTAGTTCTGTCGGTCGATTGATTGCATGATTCAACTGACTAGTGCGGTCAGTTGATGGAAATTTTTTAATTGCGATTAATCGCATGATTCAGTTGACTAGTTCTGTTGGTTGATTGATTGCATGATTTGACTGACTAGTGCGGTCAGTTGATGGAAATTTTTAAATTGCGATTAATCGCATGATTCAATTGACTAGTTCTGTCAGTCGATTGATCACGATTCGACTGACTAGTTGTGTCGGTCAATTAAAATGTTTCAATCGCGATTAATCGCATGATTCAATTGACTAGTTCTGTCGGTCGACTGATCACATGATTCGACTGACTAGTTCTGTCGGTCGATTAAAATGTTTAAATCACGATTAATCGCATGATTCGACTGACTAGCGTTGTCAGCCGATTGTTTTTTTTAATTGCGATTAATCGTATGATTTTTCATGGTTAATCGTGATTAATCTTATATTTTATTATATTGTATTTTATATTTATAATTTATATTTTAGTGCTGAAATATGTATGTGGGTAAGCCATGGTATAAACGGAATAACACTTTGCATTATGGATGCATTACCACTTGTGTGCATTAATTTTCATTAATTCTATGGTCCAGAGTTAATTATTCTTGATTTTAAAATTTGTGTTTTAATGCAAAAGCAATAATAATAATATATATTTTGGGCAAAATAAGTGCTGAAATAATACTGTACATATACTTTTTTGCCTGTCAAAATGCACTTATTTCCTTCTTAGAAAAAAAACAATATGTAACAATGCTTTATTAACATTTTCCAAAGCCTTCCACAGTATAAAGATAGAAATGCACTAAAATAGCACCAATTCAAATAACATTTCCCAAAGTGTAAGTTGAAGGCTGACTAATTAAAATAACTGGTTTAACTACAATTAATTGTGTAAAAAAAAAAATCAGGTTTTTGCAGTAGCACTGCACTTCATTCGGACAGTTTGTAACATTAAACCGATTGTAAAAACGATTTACAACCAAGTCATCACTCAGTTGTGTTCTCGGAAGACCCCGTGGCATTTTACATTTAATTTTTGTAGTAAAATTGCTGTTTATCTCAGTATTTTTACCATTAGGTTATATAGATTGCGTCAGACGCTCTTTGTTTCAACATTATTGTAAACAACATTATTAACAATAGTGTTCTCAATATTTATAATAATGTTAATTATTCATAATATTAATTGTTCCCATTCACAGTTTTATTCCTAAACAAAGTCATCCCTTACAGTTGGTTGATCAACAAAGCTTTATGAATCGTTCAACTGAATCATTAAAAAGAATCGGTTCAAATGAACAACTCGTTTGTGAATTGGACATATCTACTTGTGTGTAGAACTACTAAGAGCTAATTTCTTATGCCACCAATTATCAGAATTGTTTATAATTTTTTATCCAATTTGCTTTACAGCTGATGTTATTGAAAATGAATGAATGTCCTCAGAATGTATCAATAATTCAAGAAATTAAAATAATTATCATTATTGAGAAACACGATGAATGTTTTGATTTATATCTGAATTCTTCAGTCCATGTATTTACCGAACAGCGGTACTGGAGCGGCGAGTTTTGAGCAGGTGTCGATGTATTCCCAGTCGGCCACCTTTGTATAGCACTGTTCACGTGATCTGCCATGCAGCTGTAGAGAGAGAGTAAAATGTTACTAAAAGTCTCAATCATTACCCCAACAACTAAAAGTTGCCAACAGTTCCATCATACCGTAATGAGTGATACGCCCCATTTCTTCAGTTCTGGGATCAGCTTGTGTGCGATATTACAGTTCTGCTGGACTCCTGTACGGATCTTAACAGTTAAAGGAACGTCCAGCACCTGCAGAAGTGCAAATATCACACATGACAACAAGGACTGAATAGTTTAGTGATTAATGATCTGAGCTTCTGAGATATTTGAGAATGTAATCCAATGGTCCAACATCATTTAGATGCAGTTACATGGACGTACCTCACAAAACCTGTCAAGAATATATCCAGCTCATATTTCACCCCAAAATCAAAAGAGGAAATAAGAAATTAGGTTTTGCTTGACCTATTCTACTATTGTGCATTTATTGGCTGCCCCCTGCAATTTTTCATCTGCCTGCACATACAGTGGACTAATTAAAAAAAAGATCTCGTTTTACAGAAAAAACCCAAAATTTCACAAATAAATTCCAATACTTTTTTGTTTTTGTTTCCCTAACTTTCTAAGCATGTAATGTTGGTTCTGTTTGCTTTGTCTCCCTGCAAAAGGTCTTATTTCATTCCACTAGATGGCAGCAAGTACTAGGAAAAATAATACAATAATCTATCACCTTCCAACACAATATACAGATCTAAAATGTAGGTGTTTCCCACTGTTTCATCAAATATCTCGGCCTCTGAGTGGACTATAAGCTCAATCTAGGGGTCAATGTAAAGCTTCGCTTACAATGATATTTATCGTGTGATATATCATAACTTAAAATGATACATTTAATTATCAACAGTTGATAACATATTTTGCCAAAGATTTGTTTATCATGGTTTTTCTGCTGTACTGCAAATTTTTTTCTGGACATCAGAGATATAACATGGGATTATTTTACCATGCAAGCTCACAGACAAGTAAAACATGGCTAATTTTGAAGAAAACAGCCTAAGGTAAGAGGTGATATCGAGTTTTGGCTACTTTGGGACTTACAGAAGCAAACTTACAGAGCAGACGTGAGACTTTGTATTTGTTGTCTTACAGAGATCATATTTAACTTTGTGATTCTTTTGATAATTATTCGAACTATGGTGTTAAAATAAACTGCACGGTCACATTCCTGAGAACTAGAGCTTTCATTTGATATATGACTTGTCTAATTAAGTGCTATGGGAAAAATGTTACTCATACGCACATTTCTACATCGTCACCTCTAGGTGGCGCTCATTTGCGACGCAAAGATGTTAAGGCTTTATTTTTGTTATTTTATATAACAAATGCAAAGGTGATGATATTCTTTGAAAAGTTCAGATTCTCAGCTTTCAAGTGATACCAAATATGAGTGACGTATTCTGGAACTTTTACAATTTAAGCGTAAACTTATCGTATGCATTTGGCGTGTCCGCAGAGTTCAAGGGGTTAAATACAATGAAGCCTGTTTTTTTAAGCCAAGATTTTTTGCATTGTGACATTATTTACGTGACAATTTGTTTAACTCTCATCAGTGTGAAAAGTCAAATTATATTTTATTTAAACTGTATTCATTCATAATTTAGTGCTGTCTTTATTTTATTCTCATCTAAAAAACAAAACTGTATTACAGTAATTAGCACTGAATGAGAATTACAAACATGTCAGGATGCATTATGGTCTTTTCTTAAAGGTCCTAAAAGGGGATTCTCACGAAACCAGTCATGAAAATGCCCCGGTCGTTTTAAACTCCAAATCAATACAGAAATAATATGACATTTTATTTTGCATAAAGAAATGAAGCCTACATTTAGGACCATTATGACATTGCATGTGGATGTTTTACTTTCACTTCTCCCATTGTTTTCAATGAAGATTCTCATTACCATAACACATTTTTTTTAGTTACCGTATTACAGTTAACAGATGCTGTTGCACAATGAAAATCAGCAAATCTTACTATCATGTTGAAATAAATCACAATTTATATGACATATAATTTTACGTTGCAGGAGTAAGAATATTATAATACCCATCTTTCAGCTTACTGCGGTAATGACAATTGGGTGTAAAATGTGCAGAATTGTCACACTGACAAACAAAAACAAATGCTAAACCTTGAAAAATAATAGTCTAAAAATATATCTAAAGGCATAACTTGCAATAAACCTTAGAATTACTACACAGTAGGTGTCTGCATAGAACACTGCTGCCATCTACTGGCTATTATTGTCATTACATGATTTTCAATATGTTACAATTTTCAATGTGAAAATACCACAATGAAAAAATCTTAATGGTCTGATTTCTATATACAAAATATAATTTCTATAATATATAATATACAAGTAAAATTGACTGGGACATTTTCGTGAAAATCACCCTGAAATAGGCATAATTTTCTTTATGCAAAATATCATTATTCTTTATTCATTTGATGTTGGGGTGAAACATGACCTGAACATCTCTCCATTAGTTTCAAAAACACCATCACTCCCTTAAACATAATTCATTGTGATGTGCACGGTCTCTACTGCTGATGGATATGAGACACTTACAGAGTTCATTCCTCTCACGATCTGCTCAAATTTGTTGGCTCGTGTCATTAGGCCACACCCACCTCCCTGATGAAACAAAAGTTATTCACTATAGATATTTCTAAAGTGCTCATCTTGCAGTGAGTTTGGCCGCAATAGTGCGTCCTTTAATGTGACTGTAATTACTGTAAATTACCTTCTTGTAAACAAGATCAATGGGGCAGCCGGAGTTTATGTCCACAAAATCAACATCAATGTTTTGATTGAGCAGCTCCGCACACCTGGTCATAGTGTCGGGAAAACAACCTTCTAACTGCAACACAACATTATTCTCTTTAGTTGACAAATTATTATGCATTATGTCATTATTACATTTCCTTATTACTTCCCGAAACATACATTTAACATAGACAATGACATAACGTAACTTACAGCAGACTATCCTGATTCAAATGAGCCCAAACACAACATAATATGACGAGTAGATCTTGAAATATCCCTGAAAGAGTGTACATGGAAGGACGATGCACAAGAGGGCTCAACACACATTGTGTGGGTGTGTGTTGTGTGTGTGCACATGTCCGAGGACTTTGTGTGTAAACACACATCCACATATGTGCTCATCTAAAGGATTGGGATGCTCCTGAACACTAAATATTTCTGTATTTTGTAGTATAATCCATTCATTTTCAATGGCCGGTCATTTTTGACCGGGAAAACAACAAGTGTAACAAAGTGAAATAAAATATTTTTAAATGGTAGTATTTTTTTGTGTGTATTTTTAGATACCATGTGTGAACATTGGAATTTTATTCCAATTAGATTAAGTAAAAAAAAAAAAAGTCGTCCGGGTCAAAATGACCGGAACGCAACGTAAGGGTTAAATTGATGTGTTTCTCACCCACACCTATCATATCGCTTCTGAAGACATGGATTAAACACTGGAGTCTTATAGATAACTTTTATGCTGCAATTATGTGCTTTTTGGAGCTTCAAAGTTCTGGTCACCATTCACTTGCATTGTATGGACCAACAGAGCTGAGATATTCTTCTAAAAATCTTTATTTGTGTTCTGCAAAAGAAAGAAAGTCATACACATCTGGGATGGCATGAGGATGAGTAAATGATGAGAGGATGTTCATTTTTGGGGTGAACTGTCCCTTTAATATGTCTAAGGTTTTGTTGTGACTGGTTTACCTGAACGCCGAACAGATCTTCACACTCGTGTCTCTTGAGAAGTGCCCACTCTGACGCCTGACCCTGCAGGAGATTCGTGCACATGGCCATTTCACCACACGTGATATCTGCTCCAAACCGCTTACACACGCGCCGGAACGGAAGATTACCACACTGACAGAAAAGACCACACAAGCAGCTTCTCACAAGCGCTTTATAACATATGGATGTGGTCTATAAATAACAGTAATACTGTAGTAAGTGTGAGTTTACTGTGGTGAGAGGAGCCAGATAGAGTTTGTCTGTGAAATCCACCTGAGTTTGGAGAAAAATAGACAAATGCAAGTCCTCATTAAATGGGACAATTATACAACTTTGCAAACTGTGCACATACTATACATACTGCATAGTATGGTAGTGTGCCATTCTGAGCCAAACATACCTGCTTCTTTTCACATGGTCGCAGTTTGATGATGTCAGCATCAGTTATCGGCCCCACAGTCTTCACAGGAGGAACCGCACAGTTCTGCATTTCAAATAATTTACCATTAACCATGCTTTGAAACAACGCCTGTTGTGAAAAGCACTATACAGATCAATTTGACTTGACAAAGGTAGATCCATTATTAAAGTCAGTTGACTTCAGCACCTCTTGTTGCATTATTTGCCAATGGAGTCCAAAAATGGACTTATTTTTTCCAAAGTTTAAGCGCCTCTAACTCCAGAAGTTTTAAAGATATCTTAATATCCTTTTAGATGCTGGTTCTGAATGAACTTTTCTGTTTGCTTTTAAATGTTTAAAGCCTTGTATTGTTACATTGTAGAGATATGGGGCCCTCAATGTGGCTCCATGCACAAATTGTAAAATATTGCACTTTTTTTTTTAATGGTCAAAAAACAAATTTGAGTCACATGGTATGAAGCTAGTTTTTCTTGTCCACCAAAACAAAGGCCTAAAGTACAAATAATGTTTAAATGTACAATGTCTTTATTTTCAGAAGACCAAAAATAAACTTATTAAGTGACACATGTGGCTCTTCAGTAATTGCAATACCTATATATAGTGTTTGGATTTCATCTGCAAAGCTCTGGAATACATCACAAGGGGTCCTGAAACACTATTTGTACTGGTATACTTATCATAATCATTCACAATAAGACCAGGAACATGTATTAACCTTCCTATACTGTTCGGTCATTTTTGACCGAAATCCCCTTTTCCGATGTATTAAAAATGACTTTATCTGACTTGGCGATTTTTCCTCCGTTTGCCATCTGAACACACAAAAAAAGCTGGACTTGATTTAATAATAAGTGGTCATAAAAAAATAAATAAAAAAAAGCAACACCTTTGCTGTTCGCGGTCAAAATTGACCGACCATAGGAAATGAATGGGAAAGACTTCAAATCAGGGCAATTTTTTTTTTATTTGCAAAATACAATATATTAATCAGCAACAATGCAGAACAGTTACTATTTTGTATTAATTACTATTTGAATTTTCACAGTCCATATCAGTTTATAACTGATCATTTTCTTGACATTATTATCAATTTACTTGGGATGAAATTTTGATCTTTGAAATAAATGTCTTCTCTTTGTAATACCAGGTCAGGTTTGGCTGTAAGCATAATGTGACATTATTGCAAAAACTGACAAACAAAAACAAATGCTAAACCTTGAAAAATAATAGTTTGATAATGTCTAAAAATATGTCTGAAGGCATAACTTGAGAGAAACCTTAGAATTACTACACAGTAGGTGGCAGCATAGCACACTGCCGCCATCTACTGGCTATTATTGTCATTACATGATTTTCAAGTCATGTTATTTTTCTTTTTTCAACAGATAGCATCAATCTGCCCCATTGACACATTTTCATATTTTCTTCATGCAACTTATAAAAGTAAAGCCGGTGAAAAATGACAGCGAACAGTAAAGCGGCCCTTCTTTAACAGAAAGTAAATTGAGTGAATTTTGATTTCATGTTGACTCTCATGTTTCTACAGTAAGAGTGTAACTGCACCTTTGTTTCTTGACCAGAAGCAACATCTCCAGAGCAGCTCTGAGTTTCTTCTGCTTTCACATTACAACACTCATCTCTGCTCTTGTTGTCTGGTTTCTTTCCTCTGTTGATGGTCTTCAGGTACGCCTCCGCACCTTTGAAACACACCTGTTTCTTCCGCAAGCGTCTCTGCTGCTCTTTGTCCAGGTTGTTTCTGACCGTCACTGTGTCAGCGAAGCTTTTATAAAGATCTTCATTCACTAGATTCTTAAGTTCTGGGCTCACGTGAGCTTTAGCAAACCGGCAGGTCACTCCATAATGACACTTGCCAAAAGTGTTGTACAGGTAACACTGATCACCTAGGTCCTCTGCTTTAGTCGACATGTACTCCGCCACGTTGTGGATGAAGCGACATTTATCACCGTAAATGCATTTGGTTTCTCGCTCCTGGAAGAGACACGGATCTTGCATTTTATAACTTCGCAAGTTGCGACATATTGTTGATTACAGAAAGCAATTCAGACTCGGTCTTCAGTTTGTGAAATCAAGCAAAAATGGCTGATTTTTTTATGAGATTTTATTGTGCTACTTCTGTTGTCGCTGTGTTTGTGTGAATACCTGAATGACGTATGGACACAGTCTTCTGTCCTCATAAATGTGAGGTTTCATGTGCGGTCTGGATTTGTTCTGTCCTCTCATTCTCTTCTTCTCTCTTCTGTCTCCATCCTGCAGATCATCAGTGTCCAGCTTTATCCTCTTCTGCTCCGGTTCTCTTGACGGTTCCTCTGCGTCTCGGTCCACATCATCACCCTTCTGACGCTGCCAGCCCGACTCCAGAAACTCATGGAACTTCTCTTTAGTGGTGAGGAACCTGTTAAAGTGCAGAATGAGACATTAAAATCTGGGATCTATATAATCAGATCAACACAATCAGATAAACGTACTGTTCTTTAATAGCTGCAGCTCCTTTCTCGGCCTCCACAGCAGAATCCATAATGAAAGTGGAACACACAAACCTGTGACACATTCACAAGTGAAACGTGTTTCAATTGATCATATGATGGAAAACTTTCTTGCTCTTTTGAAATAAGCTTAAAGGTGCACTCAGCATTTTTTTCATCATTAAAAATGTTTTACTCCTAATTAAATTAAGTCATTTTAAAACATATATATCAAATCATGAGCACTCACTCCAGTCATACCAGTGATCTTATAAAAGCTGTTTAAATCTACATGGAGAGGGTCCCCTCATGGGGGCTGCCATGTTATGATCACATGACCAGACGAATACTACTCACATAATCTCAGTAACAGCCCTCTTATTGGATACTTTTAACTCATGGATTAAATTAATCATATCTGACTGTGCATTGCACATTTCTACAATGGCATCGGTAACTGAAAACTATCACGTTTGCATTATGCTGCATCCGCACTGCTAGGCGTCACCGCAACTCATTAACATATGACCGCCCACATATCAACACTTATTTAATATTCAGCATCTTGCGCCGCCCTGATGTAAGACAGTGTGAATTGTACCCATATGCACAGGTTATCCAGTCAGAACAGAGGTCCTTTAGATATAGCAGAAGTAGCAGAAAAAGGGTGTTTAATTGTAAGAGTCAGGTTATATTCTCTTCTCTGAGATTAAAAGTGTTTTAAGAGCATGACAGTCGAAAAGTACTGTATTTCTGAAGAATGTCTCATTAAATGTGAATTACACAGCAGCTGTGAAACCAGTGCAGATTAATAACTTATCATTTCTGCTGATCTTCACATACCTACTGCTGTAGTTTCTCTTTGCACAAGCCGACTGCAGCTGCGCAACACGTCAGTGTGTCCGGTTGGAAACATTAGCAACTGCACAACAGTTCCGCTTTAGAGTGTGCCATTGGAGACATCTAGCGGTTAGTGATGGAACTGCAGGCAGCCAATGCCAACTGTATAATATTAAAACTGAATTGTGTAACTTTTTCGGTGTTCAAATACTTTTTCCTGTCCTTGCTTGATATGCAGAGAGGACTAGAAGTAAACCAATCATAGGTTAATTTTTTCCAAAACTGTAAACACTGTGTCTTCATGGCACTATTACATTTCCTGTTTCTTTTGAGCGACCCCATCCAGCAAGACGCAACAACACTGACTCAACCAATGGCGTGAGTTGGGGGCGGGACTAGTTTTTGACAAACGGAAGTATTCGGTGGCACCGAAATGACACAATTCAGCTTTAATTATATAAAATAATATTATATATTATTATCATTATTTTTATTATCATTATTATTATTTTATTAATATATTAAATATTTAATGTTATTTTGTTACATTATATGATTTTTATAACTATATTTTTTTATGTTAATATGTATAGTTTAAAAATTATATTTTAAATGTTAATTCTTTTTGAAAACTTCAAAACTTTTTATTTGTAAAATATTAAATAAAATCTATGTACAAAACACTACCTTGTTTTTATATGCAAAAATATTTTTTTTTACATCATTGAAATGTTTTAAAACATTACAGCTCCCTCATATGTGTGTGTGTGTGTGTGTATACAGTATGTATATTAGGGCTTTGCAACAAAACTGCGGCATGAGCATGTGCAATTTATAAATCACAGCAAGCTGCTCTTCTATTCATTGTTTTTTTTACTCCGAATTCTGTGATGGTAGACCAATATATCGGTTTTACCGATTAATCGGTGCCGATAGTTCCTTTTTGGAACTATCGTTATTGGCAAAAATCTATGCCAATAGCTGACGATATTTTTTTCATCATTTCGTCATTTCAAAATAAGAGTCCTCGGTGTGTTTCGGACTTGTTTATACTTAGAAGTCCCACATTATGCACCAAATCTTAAATTTTTTCTGGTTATTTTGGTTTAACGATAAACTGCATCTTGGATTTTATTCATTTAGGACTCTTTGTCTGTGCCCGTCATAGTAAGAAGAAAAATATATATTTTTTTTACATTCTATACATCAATTTTAAAAACTATCGGCCGGTTAATCGGTTATTGGCCTTTCCCAACACCTTAGTTATCGGTATCGGCAAAATCCACTATCGGTCGACCTCTAATGTTTAATTTGCATTTCTGATCTTTTACACTCTGACAGGATCTCACCAATCAGAATACAATGCACGAAATTGTTTTCCATCTGAAATAAGAAAAAAAAAATATTTTCTTATTTCGATATTTTCTATAAATTTTTGTCAGTCTTAATGGAGTATTGGTCATATAGTCCCTATGGAATGAACACAAGAACAGACTTAAAACAATACAGAGATTTTTAATGTTCTTGAGCACATAACATACACAGTTTACATTTACATGTATGCATTAGACAGATGTTTTTATCCAAGGCAACTTACAGTGCATTCAAGGTATACAATGAATCAATTTGTGTGTTCCCTGGGAATCGAACCCACAATCGTGGCGTTGCTAGCACCATGCTCTACAAGCTGAGATACAGGAATGCATAGTGTTCAGTTTGTCTGTGCATTATATTTATCTAACTAATTTATGTGTCCATTTTCCAATACATATTTATTTGCTATTTCTAAACAAAGTAACAAATATTTATATCCTGTTGAGCTCCACGCTGTTGGAGAACGTCCGTGGTGCTGTTGTGAGCAGCCGGTGTAGATCTTTAGGAGTGATTCCCAAAGATCTCAAGAAAGCGATGTTCTTCTCCAGGTTTTCGTTGTCGCTAGAACGGAAGAAGGACTCGGGCGAGCGCGAGCGCGACAAGATTCCGACCACCTCGTTGTTGCTCTTGAAAATGTTCCTCCACAGCTGCCAGCATTCCTCCAGGTGCTGACAGGAGCGGGTGATGGATCGCAGGAAACGAGAGATGATGCTGGCGATGGTCTCCTGGTCGGCACCTTTGCTCTTCAGGAAGTAGGCGACACCTTGTTCGTTGGTGAGGAGTTTACGGAGAACGCCTGGCTGTCGGCGGCGGGCCATGTTAAGGTCCAAGCCCATGCTGGAGAGATTCTCCAGAAGAGACTCGTTCTCTGGGTGAACTGGAGGAGGTTCAGGGTTCATCTGTCTGGAGCTGCAGAACCGAGAGATCGTGATGATGTTCTGACAGTGAGAGCGGGACATCACCGGCCATAGTCCACATCTCCTCACGGGCCACAGCAGGGACAGGATCTGCCTCTGTGCCATGATTCTTGGATCAGAAATGACAAGAGCAGACATTAGTAGCTTTTGCACGTCTTACGCAGGAATCACTGGGACAAGGCTCAGGTTGCAGATTCTATGCATACTACTGAATCTTCTATTAATGAATTAATCTTGTTTCTACCTAGGATGCCGATATATCACACAATTTAATAACATAAACATAAAATTGCTAAATAAAAATAATAAACTCTTATTTAGCACTATATTTACTCAATTTCACACAAAACTAAAAAATAATATTGTATTTTAAATGGTAGATAGCAGTTTCTCCAGATTTCTGTTTAGTCCAAATGTTAGTAATTTATTTGCACATGAAGAAATTGTTAATATATTAGAAATAACAGTACACACAGTAGTCCAGCAACCATGGATGGCATGTGCACATTAACAATCACATTTACTCAAAAAATACCGAATCAAATCAATTGTACATACAGTGCATAGTGAATATGACATTTACTCTTAGCACACGTGACGCGCTTTTATCTTGGGCTGCATCCGAAAACGTAGGCAGCTGACTTGCTACCTAATCAGTTAATGGCTTAACTAACATCTGTTTTGAATGAATGGAACTCTTAAGAAACTGATCTCCAAACACCTTATTTTCATCGTACCTCCGTATACAGCCTCTGGAGGCAGCATTGTCCTGGTTTCGGACGCAGCCTTGAAGTTGCTCTCACACGCTCGTGCGGATCCAGCATGACCCTCAATCTCCTGATAGTTTAAACGGCCTGGATCGCCAGCTTGGATTGTCAAGGAGTGACCATCATGATTTGTGAATAGGAGGAACTTTTGATCCTGATCCTGAAGTTTTGATTCTGGCTGATGGAATATGCGCTTCAGAGGAAGATATTAGATGAACGCTCAACAGGATGTTGGATCTGCTCAAGTTTTGTGAGGTTGGTTTATTATATCTATTTAAACGAGATATGTGCATATTAGCAGACGGTATATGATATTAGTTTTAATGATATTTGCCTTTTATCATTAGAAAGGTGACAGGGAACTGTTGAGGACTGTTAGAATACGTCCTTCAGAGGAAGCTATATGAGCGTTCAACAGGATGCTGGATCTGCTCAAGTTTTGTGAGGTTGGTTTATTATATCTGTTTAAATGAGATATGTGCATATTTGCAGACAGTATATGATATTAGTGTTATTGATATTTGCCTTTATATCATTAGATAAGACAGTTAAAGTTACAGGGAACTGTTGAGGAGAGGGAGGCAGAATGAAACAGGCGAGCACTTTAACATTATGAGCTCAAACACGTCTGCTGCGGCTCTGATATGCGGACTGTTTAAATGACGCTGTGTCACACAACGGTCTATTATTGTAGTAACACGATGCACGTAACAACAAAATGAACCGTGACTGGTCGTTTACATGTCTCAGACACGTCACAGGCAAGCAGGTGATTCTCGCCGCCCTCAAGAAACAAATCGGCCAAACAGAAAAATGTATTGGCCGATGCTGATAATTAAAAAAGTCACAATATTGGCAGATTTATCAGCCTCTGCGAATATATCGGTCGACCACTAATTACAAGTAGTCCATTTCAAAGCAGACAGTGACAGTGCATTAAAGGAATATTCCGGGTTCAATACAAGTTAAGCTCTATTGACAGCATTTGTGGCAAAACCACAAAAAATTATTTCAACTCATCCCTCCTTTTCTTTAAAAAAAAGAAGAAAAAAAGAAGAAGAAGAAGCAGAAATGGAGGTTCCAGTGAGACACTTACAATAGAAGTCAATGGGGTAATTTTTAGGGGGTTTAAAGGCAGAAATGTGAAGATTATAATTTTATAAAAGCACTTACATTAATTCTTCTGTTAAACTCATGTATTATTTGAGCTGAAAAGTCGTTTAAATCGTCGTTTTATGGGCGTTTTAGGGTTAACGGCGTTGGCATAAATGTAATTGAACAGAAACGGTTCAACTCTACCTCTAAAATCATGTTAACACACACACTCATATTGTTTATGTCTTGTGTCTATACTTTTGAAACAGTGAGTATTTTAATGTTTACAGATTGACCCCATTGACTTCCATTGTAAGTGTCTCACTGGAACACACATTTAAAGAAAAGGAGGGACGAGTCGAAATTAATTTTTGTGGTAATCAACATTATGACACAAATGCTGTCGATTGAGATTAACTTGTATTGTATTTAATATTCCTTTAAATTAGCCGTAAACTCTCAAAACTGATTCAACAATCCACAACATTTCTACTTTTGATTTACAAATGAACAAAGCTTTGAAATGTCTTACCTGTTCACTCTCAAATTTCTTCACTAGAAATAATTAGAACATCATTATTTATTATGACGTAGCATAAACATGTATACTTTATTCCTGTTTCTTCTGGCGGTTTTGTCTTTGGTCAGACTGTGTCACAGCGCCACCTGCTGTCTGGGAGTAAAAGCAACAACACTGAGTGCAGTGCACTGTGACTGCCGCATGATGGCGCTGCACGATCATTTTACATGATTTATTTAAAGTCTCCCTTCAGCCTCCACTTCAAGGCCAATAGTCTGCAAGAAAACAGCATTATTTACTGAACTACAATGAGCAGTACAGTTGTTTGCATCATGCATTCAGCCCTGTTAAAAACACAGTGGCCTTTACAAAACAATACTGTGTTGGTAGCATGATTACATATGTGAGACAGTAATGTACAGTGAAGACTTACATCATCTCAGTATCACTCTATAATATTTGTATTAATAACATTTAACTTAACATGCCATTAATGTACCATATTTAGAAATACATCGTAAAATCTTGGAATACTTTTAAAGAAAATCCTATACGTTTTAAATAATGTCTGTCCATGCATTAGATGATAAAAGCACAGTATTTTGACATATGATCAGGACTGATTTTGGTTAATGTACCGTGTTAAATCGAGTGAAAGTGAGAGACAGAGAATTGGGCATGTTGGCACAAGGATATTGTATAATGATATCACTCATACAATGAGCTGTTTCTCTCTGCTCATGATGCCAGATGTCTGGAACACTTGAGACGGGCCGCTGAGCACAGGACCTTCCACTCCAGCATCACTCTCTGTATGTGCCTTGATGAGCCCCCGGCTCATGCATATTTTATACAGGCTCAGATCCATTTCATTATTAAAATGAGTGTCAGTGTGAGTGATACCATGTAAGACTGCTGCGTTTCCTTTACTGTTCATTTTAGACACAAGTTTCATGTTTTCCTCACACCTATAATATTCAGGATGCATTGGGCTTCATATCCAGATGAGATCACAGATGAGATCTCTATAATATCTCTGTTGTTTCTCCAAGACAGCAAGGATTGAGCACAAACGTACACATTTGCTGAAGTCTTCTGCTTCTTGGATGTTTCTCCTGAGAAAAAGTGTTATATTTCTCTAATCTCTCGGATGAATGTTTCATCTCTCAGCAACACTCACCTGTAATCAATAACACATGGATTCATGATGGTTCATGCTGCGACTGACCAGCAGAAACAATGGACGTTCTACAGTTTAGAAAATAACATGGATGTATTTAACAAACCTGTTCACTAAGAGTGCCACTTCTAAAATTAAGAAAGCAATAATCAATGTTAGCAATGCGTACGTCTTTTTAATTCTCAATTTGATTGATTTGTTTACATTTTATTATTATTATTTCATTTGTAAAGTGATAATTGTTTTCTTAAAGTGGTACTGATCTTTAACTGCTGTTGCCTTTTTATGTTAGTCCAAAAAACTAAGACGCAGAAAATGAAACTCTATTCACTGGGAATTTTTTTTAACAGGCGTAACGAGACCTCAACAGAACTCTATTCTTTTCTGATTCCTTTCTGTTATTCTGCTCTGTTTTGTTTTGTTCTAGTCTAGTCAAATCAAGTCATTTCATTTGTATAACTATTTTCTCAATATATATTCTAGGTAGCAAATTTGATTCCATTGTGTTCTGTTCTATCAAGTCTAGCACTTTTCAAAATACATTTTCAAAGTTACAAATTCTACTCTCTTCTTTTCAAGTCTAGTCCATTTTATTTGTATAGACCTTTTCAATACATATTCAGAGTAGAAAATTCTATTCCACTCTATTCTATTCTATTCAGGTGAGTTTTATTTGTAAAGTGCTTTTCACCATGCTTTATCAAAGCATCAAATTCTATTATATTCTATTCTAGTCAGTTTCATTTGTATAGAGATACAGTACTTACAACACATATTCAAAGTATAAAATTTTATTCCACTCTATTCTATTCTATTGAGGTTAGTTTTATTTGTAAAGTGTTTTTCACAATACATATTCAAAGCAGAAAATTCTATTCCACTCTGTTCTATTCTATTCAGGTGAGTTTTATTTGTAAAATGTTTTTCACAATACATTATCAAACATCAAATTCTATTATATTATATTCTAGTCAGTTTCATTTGTATAGAGATACAATACTTAGAATATATATTCAAATTATAAAATTCTATTCCACTCTATTCTATTCTATTGATGTTAGTTTTATTTGTAAAGTGCTTTTCACAATACATATTCAAAGCAGAAAATTCTATGATATTCTATTCTAGTCTAGTCCATTTTATTTGTATAGACCTTTTCAATACATATTCAAAGTAGAAAATTCTATTCCACTCTATTCTATTCTATTGATGTTAGTTTTATTTGTAAAGTGCTTTTCACAATACATATATCAAAGCAGAAAATTCTATGATATTCTATTCTAGTCTAGTCTCATTTGTATTTAGTATAGAACACTTTTCAATACATATTCAAAGTAGAAAATTCTATTCCACTCTATTCTATTCTATTGAGGTGAGTTTTATTTGTAAAGTGCTTTTCACAATACATTATCAATGCAGAAAATTCTATTATATTCTATTCTAGTCAGTTTCATTTGTATAGAGATACAATACTTACAATACATATTCAAATTATAAAATTCTATTCCACTCTATTCTATTCTATTGAGGTGAGTTTAATTTGTAAAGTGCTTTTCACAATACATTATCAACGCAGAAAATTCTATTCTATTCTATTCTAGTCAGTTTCATTTATATAGATATACAGTATTTACAATATATATTCAAAGTATAAAATTCTATTCCACTCTATTATATTCTATTGAGGTTAGTTTTATTTGTAAAGTGTTTTTCACAATACATATTCAAAGCAGAAAATTCTATGATATTCTATTCTATTCTAGTGAGTTTAATTTATATAGAGATACAGTACTTACAATACATATTCAAAGTAGAAAATTCTATTCCACTCTATTCTATTCTATTCTATTTTATTCAGGTGAGTTTTATTTGTAAAGTGCTTTTCACAATACATATTCAAAGCAGAAAATTCTATTCTGTTCTAGTCAGCTTTATTTGTATAGAGCTTTTCACAATACATATTCAAAGCAGAAAATTCTATCCTATTCTATTCAGTATGTTAACATCAGTTTGCTGTTCCGAAGGCTTGTTCTTTCTTCATGTGTTTGAGCTTGTACACCTGATACTGTCGTCCTCTCACATGAATAATGCACTGGTTGAACGCCGCAGGTTCCTGGAGCTCTGAGCATCAGAACTGAACATCAGAGTTCACAGGTGAGACCTGAAGCTCACACTGACATACAAGAGTGAAGGATGTCCAAAAGAAGATGGGTGGAATTCAAGATCTGCCAAACCATCAGCTGCTCAGCTCCTGTCAGCCACAGGAATAGACCATCATCAGCCGCTGCTGCAGGTATAAACTTCTCTTCACTCATTACATGAACATAAAGTGTGTGTGTGTGTGTGTGTGTGTGTGTGTGTGTGTGTGTGTGTGTGTGCGCACGCTCTGGGATGTAAGGCAAATGCATGTACACTTATCAAAGTGCCACATTTTCATTTTCTTACAATTTTCACTTTTAGAAACATTGTATTAGAAGTGACGAAGACAGCAGTAGAACATAATACAAATAAAGAGCTGACTAGAATGTCTCTTTGAGGATTAGCACAGTATTACATCATGCTTTATTTAGTTGCTTTTAACAAATATGGGCAAACCAATAAAATAATCATTCCCAGTTGTAGCATCATTGTTAATATGGTAAAAAAGACACAATGAAGGGCAGTGGAAATTGTAGCTATACATGTGTGACAGTAACTGAATATAAGCACAAGATTTACTGTATGTTCAATGTGCAATTGATACACTTTAGTAAATATTAAAAATGCCTGAATGCCATTGCATTAGATAACAAAATATCAAGCTGTCATCTGCAACTGAATGCTGCTAGAGCTTTTCCCAAAACTAACTTCATTTTTCTGAACCAACCGATAATGTTTTTTTTTGTCTTCATTTTTAACATTATATTTGTTGTTGTTTTTTTTCATTTAAAAACATATTTTAGGGAAACATTTGCTTGTGTGCTTGTGCTATCTTTCAAATAAATGGCAATTGCTTTGATGACAACCAGACATTTTAAAGTGTATGAAAAGTGCACAATAGTTCTTTCCTCATTGAAAAAGTTGTACTCCTTAAGAAATTAATTGTAATTTTGAAACATCAAAATTAAACATCATCATCACTCAAAAAGATCATGATCACTCACACGAGATGAAGACTTCAGTCATATCAGTAACCTTATAAAAGCTGTTTTATTCTTCATGGAGAGGGTCCCCTCAAGGGGGCTGCGATGTACGTATCTCAAATTACTGAGTGCACCTTTAACTCTTGTGAGTCAATTTAAGAAAGTTACTCAGAGGTCCTTAGAGGACAAAAATGTCTGTGTCAAAAACTGCCATAATTATATTATATATTAATATTATTTTCCACTTTCAATGAGATAATTTTTTAAATCAACATCAGTCCTGATCATAACTACCAAATATTCTTTCATTTTCAGGATTTTAACCCTTTAAATGCCAGTTTGTTTACGTAATGCCACTGTTGTTTTTCACACACACACACACACACACACACACACACACACACACACACACACAATTGTATCTGCATCATTTATTCAGTTGTCCTGCAGTGCTCTATAATACAGCAAACAGAGAATAGGGGAAAAGCTTGTATTTGCTCCATAGGCTAAACATGAGGAAAATGGCGCCATCTGGTGGAAAATATTAAAAATGTAAATGTTGAAGCCAGGGCTCTGGAATGAAAGCATAATATCATAGAATTCATGATTTTATGCTTTAATGACACTGGGATCAAATATTGCAGTTTTAATGGGTTTCAATGGGGACATTTTTGTTCTGAAGGTCCTGAGTGTAACTATTTTGTGTACACAGTGTATTATAGATGTATTATAGGAACTGAGATTGAAATATCAAAATTACCCCCAAAATACACACCTTTGCAAAAATGAATAAATGATAGAAAAAGACAAAAATGTCCCGAAAGGCCTAATGTGCAAATGTTATTATTTTATATATTTGTAACAGAGAGCAGTGTTTGCACGTGGACGATGACAATACTACACAAATAGTATTTCTGACAGCTGTGCTTGCAGCGTCAGGACTCATAACATGCGTGCGCACGCGCTCAGTGACGTCACCGCGCCATGCGTCTCTCGTGTTTACGTGGAGAAACATGGCGGCGAGTGTGACAGCAAATCCCGAGTAAAACTCTCCGAGAATCACGTAGATTTACCGGCCAAACCGAACCGGACACTCGTGTCAGTGGCCCGTGTTTAGCGTTAGACGCGTGTGTGTGAGTCCGGCGCTTTTATGACGCGCACTTGTTCGTGTTTCAGCCGCAGGAACCGCAGAGATGATGGAAGACGAGGAGCGACAGAGGAAACTACAGGCCGGTAAAGCCAAGGTGAGATTTACCTTAAAATAACCTCACTACTGTCATTTACCTCAGAATATAACTATGATCTGATATTTACCTCACTGCTGATATTTACATCATAATGTAACTCTAATCTAAAACATTTACCTTGCTAATGCCATGTACCTCAGGATATACAGTTGAAGTCAGAAGTTTACATACACTTCAGTTGAAGTCATTAAAACTCATTTTTTAACAACACCACAGATTTAATATTAGCAAACTAATCACAGTTCCAGTGGGTCAGAAGTGTACATACACTAAGTTAACTGTGCTTTTAAGCAGCTTGGAAAATTCCAGAAATTATGTCAAGCCTTTAGACAATTAGCCAGTTAGCTTCTGATAGGAGGTGTACTGAATTGGAGGAGTACCTGTCGATGTATTTTAAGGCCTGTCTTCAAACTCAGTGCCTCTTTGCTTGACAACATGGGAAAATCGAAAGAAATCAGCCAAGACCTCAGAAAAAAAAACTGTGGACCTCCACAAGTCTGGTTCATCCTTGGGAGCAATTTCCAAACACCTGAAGGTACCACGTTCATCTGTACAAACAATAGTACACAAGTATAAACACCATGGGACCACACAGCCATCATACCGCTCAGGAAGGAGACACATTCTGTCTCCTAGAGATGAACGTAGTTTGGGGCGAAAAGTACAAATCAATCCCAGAACAACAGCAAAGGACCTTGTGAAGATGCTGGAGGAAACAGGTAGACGAGTATCTATATCTACAGCAAAACGAGTCCTATATCGACATAACCTGAAAGGCTGCTCAGCAAGGAAGAAACCACTGCTCCAAAACTGCCATAAAAAAGCCAGACTACAGTTTGCAAGTGCACATGGGGACAAAGATCTTACTTTATGAAATAAAAGCTGCAATAAATCATTCTCTCTGCTATTATTCTGACATTTCACATAGTGATCCTAACTGACCTAAGACGGGGAATGTGTTCTACGATTAAATGTCAGGAATTGTGAAAAACTGAGTTCAATTGTACCTCATGTTTACCTCTGAATATTACACTTCTGAGATGTGTCTTGCATTTACATTACTGTTATTTACTGCAGAACCTATTGGAGGTAAAGGAATATTCCGGGTTCAATACGAGTTAATCGACAGCATTTATGGCATTATGTTGATTACCACAAAAATTAATTTCGACACGTTCCTCCTTTTCCTTAAATCTGTGTTCCAGTGAGACACTTACAATGGAAGTCAGTGGGGTAAATTTTTGGAGGGTTTAAAGGCAGAAATGTGAAGCTGATAATTTTATAAAAGCACTTAAGATTAGTTCTTCTGTTAAAACTCATGTACACCCCCCTGATGCTGTTTGCGAACATGCGGACGGTCTTGTGTGACTGGATTTTCCGGCCGGTGCAAACAGAAACTCTCCCAGTCCTAACATTGCGTCATATTTACAGATCTTTTGGAAGACTTCAGGTCACTATAACTCACTGAAACATTTCAGAACAGATTTACAAACATTCCCTTTAAGCGACTGACTTATGCTTAGTGCATATGCTGTTAATGCAGTGCAGAATATTCACTCCATACAACTCATATAGACTGATCTAGACTACTGAAAACTGTGACTGATAAGTCTGCTGGGCAGATTTACATCAGATTGATATATCCGGCTGACTGTGTTGAGATGAATGGCATCAGCCATTAACCATGCATGTATAGCTGATTAACATAAATGTAATTTCCAAAATCTACTGACAGTCTTGTCAGTGCATAAATATGCTTTAGAGATGTCAATATCGGGCATTAGAAACCCTTATTGATTGTGCACTAGATGACTCGTTCAGTGTTCTTTTATTATTTAAAAAATAAAACCCGATTCCTCACTGCCGGAGTCTAAAAATACCCAGTCTTTAGGACCTCTGTGAAGGAGTGCTCCCTATGAAGTGAACATATGTGCACGAGGTCACTTGTGCTGACCTTTAGAGACACGTCTGTCTAATTCTCGCTGACAGGTTTATGTGAAACGCTCTGCTGTCTCTCAGCTCACCTGTACGTAGAGACTTCCTGTCTAAGATATTTACAGTGTGCTTACAGCCGCTGAACGAGTCTGTTGATAAATGGCTCTTTTGTCCCTTAGATGAGTAGTTGCGTGAGCCCTACACAGCAGAATAATCACAGGGGTTTGCAAATGTCATAACGCTTGTAATGGAAAGAGATGATTCAAAGTGATTCAAAATTTAAATAAAAGCTGCTTTGAAAGAAAAATGCATATGACTGTTTGTTTGTTCAGTAAAAACATTAAAACATTTGACGCTTTGATCACTCTGTGTACGACCTATATACGTAATTAATTGATCAGTTTGCTTTAGCGCAATAATCAGAGACTTCGCTGCTCTACATTTGTAAGGGCGTGGTTCTCTGTCAGTTTTGTTCCAAGTAAGTAATAGTGGTCAACCGATATGTCTTGCCGACTCGGGTATCTTTGGAGGCCGATATAATGCCGATATTTATGTAAAACAACTTACCGATAGCAAATGAGACAAATACAATATTGCAGCAATAAATTTAGCACTTATTCTACAAATCAAAACTTCTAAATAGATTAGTGGTAGACCGATATATCGGTTTTGCCGATTAATTGGTGCCGAAAGTTGCTTTATGGAACGGTTATCTGCTAAATCTATGCCGATAGTTTCTGATCGTTTTTTTATTATTATTATTCCTTGGGGGGTCTGGGTATCTCAGCGAGTATTGACGCTGACTATCACACCTGGAGTCACGAGTTCGAATCCAGGACGTGCTGAGTGACTCCAGCCAGGTCTCCTTAGCAACCAAATTGGCCCGGTTGCTAGGGAGGGTCGAGTCACATGGGGTAACCTCTTCGTGGTCGCTATAATGTGGTTCTCGCTCTCGATGGGGCGTGTGGTGAGTTGTGCGTTGATGCCGCGGAGAATAACGTGTAGCCTCAACACGCGCTATGTCTCCGTGGTAACGCGCTCAACAAGTCACGTGATAAGATGCGTGGATTGACGGTCTCAGACGCGGAGGCAACTGAGATTCGTCCTCCACCACCCGGATTGAGGCGAGTCACTACACCACCACGAGGACCATCAATAAACATCATCTGGTGAATACATCGGCTATGAAAAGTTTAATTTGTTAAATACTTACATACAGAGCATTGTAACAGAGCCAAGTCTCTTGTCATTTTTAAAATGAAAGTCGCACATTATGCACCAAATCTTAATTTTTCTTTTTATTATTGAAATTTTGGTTGCACAGTAAACTGCTTTTGGGAATTTATTCCTTTCGGACTCCTGTAGCCTCAATGTCTGTGCCTGTCTTAGTAAGAAAACACGTCTATAAATTGATTTTTAAAAACTATCGGCCGATTAATCGGTTATCGGCCCTTTTCAGTTATCGTATCAGCAAAATCCTCAACCGATCGACATCTAATATAGATATACAATATGATATGCAATTTCATGATCATATTTTATCGATGGAAAATGTCTATTTGTACATTTTCCAAAAGCTAAAATGTGACCAAAAAGATGAAAAGCTAATGATATTATTTTATTATGAATATGTTTTTGTAATGTACCTAGTCAGATGGTCCTCTTTATAATTAGAACTGACGTATACTCAAGTGAATCATTGAGTGCTTGTGAATCAGAAACAAACTGAATCAGGAAATCTGTATCGATGCCCAGCCCTAGGGCATAGCTATTAGTCAAGGTGGGCATATCTTTTACAAAACAGAACATAAGCCCGACACTCTTAAAGGAACAGTTCACACAAAAATCAGTTACTCACCTCAACCTGATTTTTTTGTGTTTCAAAGTGATGCAGGTTTGGAACCACTTTGGTGTGGGTAAGTGATGATGGCTTTTATTTTTAGGTGAACTTTCTTTAAGCAGTGCAGGGTTCAGTAGATGACCCCTGACCCCTGGTGTGTTCTCATGACACTTGTTATCATGTGCTGGCTCAGATCTGCTGTTTGTTTTACAGCAGCAGGCGGTTGGTGTTCAGAGCAGCTGTCAGTGTGAACAGTTTCCTGTCAGTATCATCATTAGAGAGCCGCTCTCAGAAACACTGCTCAATCCTCCTTGAAACACACTGATTCACTCATGTTTCCAAATACAAATCAAACTTCGCATCAGCTCACATACTATCCTCTCTCGTATGCAAGATTATAATTGGTAAACGTAGTACATTGAAAACAGTATGCCAAGAGTGCCTGAATGTCGACTGTGTGTCAACTCAACCAAATATTTTAAAAATATTATATATATGTTTTTTTACTGGTTAAAGAAATACATACAGTAAATGACAATCAAATGAAAATGTAACAATTTAATTACCCATCCATGCACAACTCACCACACGCCCCACCGAGAGCGAGAACCACTAATCGTGACCACGAGGAGGTTACCCCATGTGACTCTACCCTCCCTAGCAACCGGGCCAATTTGGTTGCTTAGGAGACCTGGCTGGAGTCACTCAGCACACCCTGGATTCGAACTCACGACTCCAGGTGTGATAGTCAGCGTCAATACTCGCTGAGATACCCAGACCCCCAATCCAAAAGGATATTAAGATGTATTTAATATCTCTGCAGTTACACTGAAAATACACTTGATTAAACTCATTATTTCTTTGTCAGAAAACGTCATTTCAACATGATGGAATCAGGTTATTTCTAAGTAACCCAAAGTGATTTTATATGTGTCCCTAACATGATTTCCACAGTTTTACAATATATTTTTGTGCCACATTACTGATTTATGTTGTAACGTTTTGCTAGATTCAGTAGTTAACTTTTATCTAGTAATAGCATACATTAGCATGCTAGTGTATGCTAAGTCGTAATTGCTCCTTTAGTAAAGCAACATATAGCATGCCGCATTTGTGTACCCGTCCTTAACTTAAAAGCTTTACTCTTTACCAACCAGCGTAACTGAATCAGTCTTAAAACCCAAAATAACCACATTAAACACTATTAAGTCAACCCCTTTTCTCATCTTGCTCAAGATGCATAAAATAACATTTAACATTTCTACTCTCTGCATCAAGACCCATGCAAAGCATGATGGAAACTGCAAATCCCCTGCCCATGTTCTTGAACATTCTTGATTGGTTCACATTCACCCGACATAATGTAATCTAGTAGAGTACATATTTTAGATAATTTTAAAATATTAGCAAAATAAAATATTTCAGCTTAGTTTCTAAAATTAGTTTGATTTGACCCTGAATAACCCTACTATTCTGATGGATTTTAGAAGTCTATCTAAAAATGATCAAATCGATTTGATGATGAATATGATTTCTATTAATCAGCCTTGTCGATACATCTGTCTTTAACGAAGTGTGAATGCTTTTTTATTTGTTTGTTTAAAATCAGGCATTAAAGTAAATTCAGCCCATAATAACGATTTATTACCACAAATGGATGTCCTTGGATTTTGGAAGTATGTGTCTGTGCGTTCGATTTGTTGGTGTGGAAGAAGAGAAGTTTGTGGCAGTTCTCTATCGATGTTGAAAACAGGAGATGTGCATGATCCTTCAGCCTGATCTCACAGTGCAATCGGAAGGAGTAGACCGACTTTTAATTTCGTCAAAATCGGTACACATTGACCGAAATTGCGAAACACTTCCCCCAGTGGCCAAAGCGGTAAGTGTTGTAGGGCATATGGGCACGTGTGAGCTCCATTAATGTCCAGGAGAGGTCGCCAAAAGCTAGTAGTGAAGCAAGTTGTTTTCAGCTTTACAGGACATTATACAATAAAGAGAAAAGCATATATTTATAGATTCCTTCTTATAGAACCTTACCTTAACCATTAGTGGAGTAAAAAAGTAATTGTGGCAAGAAGGAGGGCGGGGCCGGGCCATGATGACGCACGCCCATCCCCTAATCAGGCTAATCAAGCTGACGAGAGGGATAAAGGCAGCCGGAGGCGACAGTTCGGGGGAGAGAGAGAGCTACAGGCAGCTGCCCTGTATGTGTATATGTCTTTTGTCTTTATGGTTTAATTTATCATTAAATGATTATTTGTCGTCAAGCCGGTGCTCGCCACCTCCTTTCCCTTTTACCCTGCGTTACATTGGTGTCAAAACCCGGGAAGGAGGAGGGATGCGCTGTTGTGGAGTCCTCGCCACTGCCATTCACCCAAAGGAGCAGCCGTGGCCAGCTGCCGGGGGACGGAGGAGTTGCTTCCGACCGCCTGGATGCGGAGGAACAGCCACCGTCCGTGAGGGGAATAGGGGCTCGCTGCCGGCTGCCTGGAGCGGTGGAGCCACTGCCAGGGGTGGAGGAGTTCCCTACTGGCCGCCGAAACGCGGCAGGGTGTTCCGTCCACCAGGGGTCGGAGGACTCGCTCCGGTCCGCCCGGGGAGGTGTGGCTGTCGTCCGCCAGAGGGTGGAGGGGTCGAGGACCAGATGATGGCGTGTCAGAGAACCGTGCATGGAACTACTTTCTAACGCAATGGATCAGAAAGGAGAGGGAGGGATGTACATCATGCCGGGAGAAAAGTGAAACCTCCGAATCATGCTCGACATTGATTATTCAAATGTGGTTACTGCCTGGCTTTGAACCCTAGTCTCCCACGCAGCTGATGCAACGTCCTGCCAATCGCGCCAGGTGGAAAGGTGAACGCTGAAACCACTCATGCAGCATTGTGTGATAAGAATGCCGCATGTCAGCACGTCGGCATACAGTCGCCAATCCTAGGGTACCGACACTATCGGAAACATCATGCCGACTTCACCTGTGATCATGTTGGATCCTTTGACAAGGATATTCAGTGTGTTTTGTAACTCGTTACACTTCTGTTAATTTAAAGTTGTAATATTTCCCTCCTCATTACTGGAGAAGTAAATACTTTTAAGTGCAATGTTTAAGCGAACTGGGATGCAGCCAGAGTTTTGGAGGAAGAGTTTGATGTAGAAAGGAAGCATTTTGTGTCTGATCCGAGACAGAGCCTTGAACCGCGTGTCCAGTTCCCTGTTTAACTCCAGGACCATCCCATTATTTACAATCGATTGAAATGAAATGAAAGTGCTGCTGCATTCACCACATCTAAGGGCTTTAATTGGGGACACATTTATGTGTGTGTGTTGTGATTGTAGGCTAAAAGCATTAGTTAACAAGAGGTCATGCCTTGAGTATTCACACACACACATGTACACACAAACCCTTTGTTAATCCTGATCAATATTGTGCTGGGATAATTGTCTCGGCTGATAAAAGCAGTCAGTCTCGCATTTCAATTACTGATATTACAATAAAACCAAATTGAGCTGTATAATTAAACACCTTGGCAATCATGAATCTTAATAAACAGCAGCACATGCTCACCAAACATTTATACAGCCTCGTTCGGATTGTTGTTATTGGTTTGGCATTTGGCTCGTTTCTGATCCAAATGACTGAGGAACGTGCGTCTTGATTGAGTTCCCCTGCTATATAATTACATTTTCTCTCATTTTGTGAACGTCTCATTTGCTATCATGAATGGTTCACTCAAAAATTAAAAGTCTGTCATTATTAAAATGAAAGATGGTATAAGAACAGTTAAATGTGCAGCAGAAATGAGGCGCTCTGAGCAAATATCCAGAGTAACAGTAGACCTACATTCACCAAGTCTTTTCCAAATAGGCCAAGTTGCTGTCAGTAGGGGACAGACACTTCAGGGAGCTGATTAGATAAGCCGGAGATTAATGCCAGCCTCTGTGGGGAAAAACGAATTCAACTGAATTTCAAGCTGTGCCATTGCTTCTGTTCCTGACCCTTACAACTCTTTTTCTGTCCAGCTTTTGTGGGTTTAACTCCATATAGAGTCTGACAAACAGACTTGAGTTTGTCCACACTGAGGTCTACATAGAAGCCAGAGGTGAACAAAATATCGGTCTTCATCATCGTGCATATTTTTGCATTTAAAGGTGCTATATGGGTTTTAAATGGGTACTGCAGTCCAAATTCTAAATATTGGAGAGTTGTCTGCCCCGCCCCAGACTCCAAGCTCATGCGGGTTGCCAGAATGAGGACACGCAACAGGAACGAGTGAAACTGAAAATGTCTCCAATATTTATCCTTGTTTTACTACGCCGCTGGTCATGGTGGTTTTTAGACAGATGGCGAGGCTTTTTAGGTCGGGGTGGAATCTGTTATCTCTGATCCAAATCTGGCAACTTGGCGGTGTCGAAATACTATTGGTGAGTGGGGAGTGGGCGGGATCACACAGGCCAAAACATTGACAGAAATTCCAGCCCGGAATGGAAACTTCCAAAGTAGAATATACTGACTGTAACATTGTTATCGGAGAAGCCAGTATTTCAACTTAGCATGTTTCCTAATTCTCTAATGACATTTTATGGTCATTTTATGATTTAGTACAGAAAATATACTTCATCAGCACTGCTGTGATTCGGCCACAGGCCGAGTGCCGTAGGTAATCACACGCCATATAGCACGATTGCGAGTGTGATATTGCTTATATACAACAGTTCAATGAACAAGTACATTTTTAAAAATGAGGAAAAATTGAGTACGGTCATAAAACGCATTTGTGCATGGAACTACTTACGTGAAGGATCAGAATCTGCCGTTGCTGGTTCAAACCAAATGATGTGTCCAAGCCTTCGTTAGTAATTCAAAAATGTCACTTTAGAAATAGTATCACGGCTTGTGTGTGTGTGTGTGTGTGTGTGTGTGTGTGTGTGTGTGTGTGTGTGGAGAGAGAGAGAGAGAGAGAGAGAGAGACGGCGCGTGTGCGATCACTTGTTGCCACACCCAACAAGAGATGCTGTCAGCTTTCTGAAGATCAGCTTTCTCAGTGGAAAAGTAGCCGTCCAAGCGGGGGTATTCATCCCTATTTCACGGTAGCTGGTGCGCAAGAGTCATTCACTATAGAAACCGCAATATCTTCCACCTTTTTAAACGGCACGTCCTCTCCAATGTGGAAACTCCGGTAAGAGGTAAGCCTTACTCTGGTAAAAAGGTATTTCCCAGCTTTAGTAGTAATGCTAAAGCTATTTCCCAGCTGTAGTAGTAATGCTAAAGCTATTTCCCAGCTGTAGTAGTGTAGTAGTAATGCAAAAGCTATTTCCCAGCTTTAGTAGTGTAGTAGTAATGCTAAAGCTATTTCCCAGCTTTAGTAGTGTAGTAGTAATGCAAAAGCTATTTCCCAGCTTTAGTAGTGTAGTAGTAATGCTAAAGCTATTTCCCAGCTGTAGTAGTGTAGTAGTAATGCAAAAGCTATTTCCCAGCTTTAGTAGTGTAGTAGTAATGCTAAAGCTATTTCCTAGCTTTAGTAGTGTAGTAGTAATGCTAAAGCTATTTCCCAGCTGTAGTAGTAATGCTAAAGCGTTTTCCCAGCTTTAGTAGTGTAGTAGTAATGCAAAAGCTATTTCCCAGCTTTAGTAGTGTAGTAGTAATGCTAAAGCTTTTTCCCAGCTTTAGTAGTGTAGTAGTAATGCAAAAGCTATTTCCCAGCTTTAGTAGTAATGCTAAAGCTATTTCCCAGCTTTAGTAGTAATGCTAAAGCTATTTCCCAGCTGTAGTAGTAATGCTAAAGCTATTTCCCAGCTGTAGTAGTAATGCTAAAGCTTTTTCCCAGCTTTAGTAATGTAGTAGTAATGCAAAAGCTATTTCCCAGCTTTAGTAGTGTAGTAGTAATGCTAAAGCTATTTCCCAGCTGTAGTAGTAATGCAAAAGCTATTTCCCAGCTTTAGTAGTGTAGTAGTAATGCTAAAGCTATTTCCCAGCTGTAGTAGTAATGCTAAAGCTATTTCCCAGCTTTAGTAGTGTAGTAGTAATGCAAAAGCTATTTCCCAGCTTTAGTAGTGTAGTAGTAATGCTAAAGCTATTTCCCAGCTTTAGTAGTAATGCTAAAGCTATTTCCCAGCTTTAGTAGTAATGCTAAAGCTATTTCCCAGCTTTAGTAGTGTAGTAGTAATGCAAAAGCTATTTCCCAGCTTTAGTAGTGTAGTAGTAATGCAAAAGCTATTTCCCAGCTTTAGTAGTGTAGTAGTAATGCTAAAGCTATTTCCCAGCTTTAGTAGTGTAGTAGTAATGCTAAAGCTATTTCCCAGCTTTAGTAGTAATGCTAAAGCTATTTCCCAGCTGTAGTAGTAATGCTAAAGCTATTTCCCAGCTTTAGTAGTGTAGTAGTAATGCAAAAGCTATTTCCCAGCTTTAGTAGTGTAGTAGTAATGCTAAAGCTATTTCCCAGCTGTAGTAGTAATGCTAAAGCTATTTCCCAGCTGTAGTAGTAATGCTAAAGCTATTTCCCAGCTGTAGTAGTAATGCTAAAGCTATTTCCCAGCTGTAGTAGTAATGCTAAAGCTATTTCCCAGCTGTAGTAGTAATGCTAAAGCTATTTCCCAGCTGTAGTAGTAATGCTAAAGCTATTTCCCAGCTTTAGTAGTAATGCTAAAGCTATTTCCCAGCTTTAGTAGTAATGCTAAAGCTATTTCCCAGCTTTAGTAGTGTACTAGTAATGCTAAAGCTATTTCCCAGCTTTAGTAGTGTACTAGTAATGCTAAAGCTATTTCCCAGCTTTAGTAGTGTAGTAGTAGTAATGCTAAAGCTATTTCCCAGCTTTAGTAGTGTAGTAGTAGTAATGCTAAAGCTATTTCCCAGCTTTAGTAGTGTAGTAGTAGTAATGCTAAAGCTATTTCCCAGCTTTAGAAGTGTAGTAGTAATACAAGTGATCGCATAGTGCTGATGATGAAATCACTGACTGATGCTGACTCACTTCACGTCACCAACTGGATCATATTACACACAAAAATGATCTTTTGCCTCCACCTGCTGGCTAACATATGTAATGTAAAAAAAAAGACATACAGTAGCTCTTAACACATCTGCACTGCTCTTACACTTTAGTTTAGAACCGCGTGAACACAAGCGGAGTGATACACGCAGTGAAGCGTCCCAAGTGCTGATGGTGTGAGACCATCAGTGCTCATGGAACATCTCTCATCCAATCAGATTCGAGGACCAGAACTAACTGTTGTATATAAACTTTTATTAAACACTTTTTTTTTTTTTTTCAAATTTTTTGCCATGTATTATAATGTTTTGACAAGCTTTAGCGGAAGTATCACAGTTGAGGCGTCATTTCCAGCACAGAATTCTATTAAACACCAGATATCTGCTAATTAATATCAGCCAATTAAGGGCCTGCATGAGTCTGTCACTGACTAAGTATAAATAATTTTGTGTTTTATAACAGTGATTTATGTTATTGGCCATCTACTGTAGGTTGATTTAAATGAGTTTGATTAGATTAAGCAGTCACTGTATTACACGGTTAGGCTGGATGTTTTTACAGCCGCTGCTCTTTGTAAAGTCATTTAGTTGCTCAGGTGAATCTTTCCCACGAGTCCTCGCTGTATCCTAGACACTCATGCACAAACCCTGCTGTTCTGATCCCACAGCACGCAACAAAACTGTCTGAGTTTGACTGTGTGTGGAGTCCATCTTCATATTGCCACTCAGCACAGACATCTCATTAGTGCTCATTCACCGTAATGGACATTAGTGCTCATTCACCGTAATGGACATACATTAGTGTTGACACTCTTTTAGCTTGTTTACATGAATGATGTAAAAGCCACATGCTGAATTACTGTTTAATTGCCATGGTTACCGTACAGGAGACTTTGTCGAATCGTCTGTATTTCAGTAAAGGCGTTAAGAGATTTTCTGGGAAATGTGAAATGTGTTTCTCGCTCGTCTTCTAGAGACATCGAGAGTGAGCTTACTGGTAAAATGTCACAGGGCTGCTGACGGTCAGTAGCTGCAGATTAAAATTTTCCAGAATGTGTACATGCAGTACATTCATCATTTCTCTCATCATTTACTCACCCTCCTGGTATCCCAGGTGTGTGTGTGACTTTCTTTCTTTACCAGAACACATTTGAAGAAAAATAGAAAAATATCTCAGCTCAGTAGGTCCTTAAAATGCAAGTGAATGGAGAAAGATCAATATTTAAGTACTTTTTCGGTGAGCTTCACGAGAGGGTGGAGATCACGCGGTCTCTCGTGTGATGTATTCGCGTTGCCATGGATACAGATGTAATCTCAAGTTATTCTCTCGGTTGAGACATGCAGGATAAGCACACAAGTGCACCATTGTGAGTAAAGAAATAGATACAAATACAGATCTAAACCAAAATCAATCAAGCTACTGTACAGCGTTACATGCTGTGAGTCTCTGGTGTCATGCACAATGAGTCACGTGATAAGATGCATGGATTGACGGTCTCGGAAGCGGAGGCAACTGAGACTTTTCCTCCGCCACCCGGATTGAGGCGAGTAACCGCGCCACCACGAGGACCTACTAATTAGTGGGAATTGGGCATTCCAAATTGGGAGAAAAGGGGATAAAAATAAAAAACAAATCAGTAAGGCACGTACAATGGAAGTCAATAGAGCCAATCCGTAAACGTTAAAATACTCACTGTTTCAAAATATCCTGTTCCAGCACAAGGAAACATTTGATCATGTTTGTGATGTCAAGATCACCCTTTTTCCTTCATGAAGATGAGTTATCATTCACACAGATGATAAACAGATAGATGTCAAGCTGTTCACTGTGTATGGTTGCATATTGAAGAAACGGATGTTTGTCGTCATGGAAATCTGTCGTGTTAATCCTGTTAATGTACATTTAAGGGATTTACAGCGACAGGACAGGAAGGTGTTGATCACAAGTCCAATATCACTGCCAAACGACACATGATTCGCCTCAACTTCACCAAACTGTGTCGCATTACTGTAGGTCTTCTTACTGAACTTCAGCATTCATAGCATTGTCAACTTGTGCTGAAAGATTTCACACAAGTCCAGAAACCGTTTGAATGGTGGATTGTGTTGGTGTTCACTCATATACTTGTTTGGGTTTGTGTTTTCCAGCTGGCCGAGTACCGTCAGAGGAAAGCTCAGTCTGATGGACAGAAGAAGCAGAAGAAGAAGAAAAAGAAGCAGGAATCTGAGGTGGAGGAGCGTGTGAGAGAGGAGGCGGGGAGAAATGATGGCGATCAGCCCGAGGGAGAGCAGAACACTGTGTTTTCACTCTCAAAGACCCTCCGCAGTGGAGAAACCGTCACACATGACCAGACGTACACTGTAGAGGTGAGCAATAATATGAGCAATTAAGACATTGGTGTCTGTTCCTCGTTGGTTGGCTAAGATAAGTTTCGGTATTTTGTTTAACTTTTATAGTAATAACGCTCGGTATGTGATCAGTGTGAGAGTTGAGGAGAGTGGTGCTGTTGTTATTGTGTGATTGCTCAGTTCTGTGTCTGTGTGTGCGTGTCTGTGTGCGTGTCTGTGTGCGTGTCTGTGTGCGTGTCTGTGTGCGTGTCTGTGTGTGCGTGTCTGCGTGTCTGTGTCTGTGTGTGCGTGTCTGTGTGTGCGTGTCCGTGTGTGCGTGTCCGTGTGTGCGTGTCCGTGTGTGCGTGTCCGTGTGTGCGTGCCCGTGTGTGCGTGCCCGTGCGTGCCCGTCGTCTGCCTGTGCGTGCCCGTCGTCTGTCTTTCTGTGTGTGTCTGTGTGTGTGTCCGTCCGTCTGCCTGTGTCCGTCCGCCTGTGTGTATGTGTGTGTGTGTGTGTGTCCACCTGTCTGTGTGTGTGTCTGTCTGTGTCTGTGTGTTGTGTGTGTTTGCAGTGTGGTTTGTTTCCGTATGCTGTTGCTTGTGCAGAAACTGCTAGAACTAATGTTTAAAGGTGAAGTGCATCAAAACAGAAACAAAGCATATGGAAGCCCAAAAAGGCCACACTGAAAACCCTAATAAGTTGACTCTACTCAGTTGATTGAGCAAACCTGTTCCCTCAGTTGAATTTGAGTAATGGTGTCTCCAAATCTTGTGTAATTAAATTCAGTTAACTTTTAGTTCATATAGAATGAATTTAACTAGTTAAGTTAATGTAGCTAGATGCAAGTAGGCTTAACTCAGATTTGCTATTTAAATGTTGTTGTTTCAGCATAATAATTGTAATGCATAATGCAATGACTTTGTTTTTGTGTGCAGTCAGCAAACATAACATAATAGAGCGCAAGAGTTTGATGCAGGAAGTCAAAATCCCATTTTTTTTACACTATTTGTAAGTTTATTTTTAATGATAACTTGTAAAGCTTTAAAGACAGACCTGGCGTGAGCTCCGAAGTTGTTCATCGATGGATTATGCTTCCGTTTAAACCATCAGTCCATGTTATTTCAACTTCATTTAAAAAACAATGCATGTTTAATAGCAGAATTTGTGTTGGAAAAACAACACAACCCATGATCCTGAAGAGCAAGATCCACAAATCAGAAAATCGCAGCGAACAAACCTCATCCATTTTCCGTGGACAGTCCCGGTTTTTGGTGGTCTGTCCCCGGAAATGTCCCTGTTTTTCCCGAGCATTCAAAACAGCCCACATAGTGAAATATTACATGGCAAGAAACTTAGCCCGAGCAGCAAAGCCTACCGTGTGCTGTTTATTTTGACCAGCAGAGGGGGCTGCTCGCCATAGCAGCTTCAATTCATTCGTCTTCCTTCACTGATTACTTGGTCGGGCCAGTTTTGCCATTAAGAACTGGATCAGGCAATTAAGCTTCAAGGTAAGGCACATACTAGCTATTTATGTTATAAAGTTATATTGTTATGTATTTTATAACCGGTTCCGAATTCGGCGCGGGATTGTATTGAATGTTTGGCCTTCATAATGTGGGAATTCCTGCACAGACCACACAAACTATAACATGCTGGTGAAAAGTAGTCACATTAATCTATATTTAATGTTCAATGATCATAATGCAAGGTGAGCACTTCGCAAATAAATGCCCCTTTTATTTAGCTTCAGATTTGGAATAGATTAAGTATTTTATATGGGTCACATAAACACTTTTTTTGACTTTTCTGAAGGTTGGTTTCTTTTTAGACTAGTCAACTTAAAAATTTCGTTTAAACGTCAGTGAAATGAGTCGTTCCACACATCCCTAGAGAGAATGCATCCCTGAGGAGCACCAGTGCCAATAGTGAGTTTCCCCGGTCTCACTAGCTGCTGCCTATCTGTCAGAAAGCTGGTGATCCATTGACAGATTGGAGTGGGCATGGAAAGCTGGGTCAGTTTGGTTTGAGAGGATTAGGCATGATGGTATTGAAGGCCTACAAATAGGACCCTTGCATAAGTCCCAGGTCTGTCAGTGTTGCAGGATATAATGCAGTCCCATATTGACTGCATCATCCACAGACCTGTTTGCTTGGTAAGCAAACTGAAGGGGGTCTAGCAGGGGTCCAGTGATGTCCTTCAGGTAGGCCAAAACCAGTCTCTCAAATGACTTCATGACCACTGACGTGAGAGCCACAGGTTTGTAGTCATTAAGTCCTGTGATTTGGGTTTTTTTGGGGACCGGAATAATGGTGGAGCATTTGAAGCAGCAGGGAACTTCACACTGCTCCGGTGATCTATTGAAGATCTGTGTGAAGATGGGGGCCAGTTGGTTAGACTTTCAGACAGGCAGGTGAAACACCATCTGGGCTTTTACTATTATTAAGTAACATGAAATTTGAATGACCTATTGACCACTGAATTTTTCAGAAATCTGGTCACCTTCGCTTACCAGTATGTCAGAATGACATTTTGATATTAACAACAGAACTATTCATAACTGTTTCTAAACAGTTGTTAGCAATTCACAATTAATGTAATTTAAATTTAAATTTGGTAACTTTATAAAAAGGTTCCATTAGTTAATGCATTAGGTATCACGAACAAACAATGAACAATATATTTTTATAGCCTTTTATTAATTGTAATGTTAGTTAATTAAAATACAATTGTTCATTGTTTGTTCATGTTAGTTCATAGTGCATTAACTAATGTTAATTAATATAACTTTTGATTTAAAAAATGTATTAGTATATGTTGTAACTAACATTTAAGTTCAATGGAACCTTTTTGTAAAGTGTTACCATAATTTAACTGTGTGGGGCATAAACATATAACTTGCAAAAGTGTGGCAAAGGGCACTTTTTAAAAAATCGGTATCGGCCGATCTTGGTGTTAAAAAATCTGAGATCGACCTCAAATTTCCTGATCGGTGCACCACTAATTTGTATACTGTATATCTGAACTGTTTACAATAAGTGTTTCTATACTTACAAGCAACCACTTTAAAGCTTTCTTGTCAGCTTTGTCCTTGTCAGGGGGGTGAGAGACAGGACCCAAAAGCAGAGGTAACAGTTCAATAGGATTTATTGGCAACAAAAAGTTCCTTTTCAAAACAAAGCAAAGCCCAGGCAACGGTTTCTCCCCCGACACGCGGGCAGAGAACGAGGAATCCTCCTCCAAGGGAACTGGGCGACGATATCAGGCGGAGGCGAACTAGAAGGTAACCACACATCTAGAGACAGGCAACCAACAGACACACGAGAGATCTCCAAACAAGACGAGAGCATGATTAACACTTCAGTGCAATCATTCACATCATATTGGTCACCTTGAAAACAGCTCACACAAGACATAACATTTACATTTATGCATTTGGCAGACGCTTTTATCCAAAGCGACTTAAGTGCCCTTATTACAGGGACAATCTTCCCAGAGCAACCTGGAGTTAAGTGCCTTGCTCAAGGGCACAATGGGGGTGGCCGAACCGGCAACCTTCTGCTTACCGGTTCTGTGCTTTAGCTCACCACGCCACCACCAATCCTTGACATCGGACATGACACACGAGGGGAAACAAACAAGAGGCATGTGCCGCCCGCAGCAGCGTTCCCATGGAAACCATGGAATGCCAGCGGCACCTGAAACACATAAGGGCAAAACGTAAACACGCTTTGACAAAAACAGACAGGGAACTCAACTTGGCATGGTGACAGGGCCGTGACATCACCGGAGGGCGCACGGTGGCAACTCTTGCACTGCGGCCCCAAACAACCAGATCCGTGCGCTCGCACAAAGGGGGGTACGCAAAACACTGCCACGGTCCGGTCACCTTGTCAGGTTGGGGTTCTGCCTGACGGGACCGTGGCAGTGTTTTGCGTACCCCCCTTTGTGTGAGCGCACGGATCCGGTGACACCCCTCTTTTGCACTCTTGTGATAAGTAGATTTTTGTGCTGTGTGTGGGAATTAAATGAATGTTTAGATGTTTTAAAGCTCAGCTTTTTTGTGCTGTATTTGCAGTTGTAGATGAGTGTGAAATTCGTTGTTGCCAAGGCAACAGACAACTGCGCTTGAACTGGTTAAGCAGCCCTTTGTGTGTGTGTGTGTGTGTGAGGAACTCTGGTGTCCTTGCAGCAGTGCTGGCGTGATTGGTCTATTCACCCTCCTCTGAGTACAGTCATGTGGTTGATCAACAGAGGATTCTCCAGCAATAATGGTGCTTTACCTCTGTATGTTTTTGAAACATACTTCCACTATGCACAGCAGAAACTCAGTCGACCTCCCTCACATCGTACTGACAGCGCTTTCTGTTTTTGTCCTTTAGCTTGCTCTCTGGGGGTCTAACGGCTAATAGTATTTTTTTAAGGCATAATCTATATATCACGTTTTTCATTAAAGCGCACGGATATAACAGATATAACCGCATAATGTTCTGTAAAGCTGCTTTGAACAGGTGTGTGTTATGAAAAGTGTTATACAAATTAAATTGACTTGTCAAAAATGGTGTAATATGTACTTGGCCCATGTTTACATCGAAATTACCAAGGCGAAGTTTTGAGTGTACGTGTAACTTCCTCCTGCAGCTGTTGCCGTGGAAACACCGCTTGTAAGTGTTGCCGTGCCAGACTCTTCAGGAAAGAAAAATGTATCACTCAATCAAAATACTGTGATCTCTCTAAAAAGCAAAAAACTAATTTTAAGCACATATTTCTCTTCGTAATTTGTTCAACACGTATAAAGGTTCATTCTAAAATGGATAGTTGTGTTCCTGGATGCTGATTGGTCAATACAGTGTTCCAGTCGTAGTAAAATACTAAATTTTTTCCATAGGGAAATCCTTCATAACAGTACAAACTTTGATTTGAAGCAAAAAACAAAAAACATGTTTTGAAAATCAGACAACAACACAAAGATTGTGTACTTAATATCTCAGGGGGGCGAATCTCAGTTGCCTCCGCGTCTGAGACCGTCAATCCGCGCATCTTATCACGTGGCTAGTTGAGTGTGTTACCGCGGAGACGTAGCGCGTGTGGAGGCTTCGCACTATTCTCCACGGCATCCACGCACAACTCGCCACACGCCCCACTGAGAGCGAGAACCACATTATAGCAACCACGAGGAGGTTACCCCATGTGACTCTACCCTCCCTAGCAACCGGGCCAATTTGGTTGCTAAGGAGATCTGGCTGGAGTCACTCAGCACACCCTGGATTCAAACTCGCGACTCCAGGTGTGATAGTCAGCGTCAGTACTCGCTGAGATACCCAGGACCCCATTAAAAAATATTCTTAGCATTTTGTTGCTATGATGGGCACAAACACAGAGGCTACAAGTTTTACTGCAGTGTTTTGTGTGCGACTCATTTGCTATCATTTAAAAAGTTTTGTATAGTTTATAAATTATTTTTACATCTGCAACTGGCCACCCTGATCTCTAGATATTGACATCAGCCACTATTCTTAACATATATCTCCAAACACTAGATTATCTGTACTGATCGTTCCGGCTTTCAAATGTTCTTGTTTCAGTAATCGATCTGTCACACACACATGATTGCAGATGGAGTACAGGACTGAATGTGTCAGTAGACTGTTTTGAATATATATGGGTCAGACACTCACATGGATCCACATCAGTGTAATTAGCCGTGTTCCTCACAATAGAGGCACAGCTAAAGGAAACGAGAATGCTTTTATTCCTGAAATGCTCTTTACTGTTGCTTCTCATTCTCCATCAGAAGATGGTTATATTTTAAATCAGTGTCAGTCTTGATTCATCACCCTGAAGGCTCTGAAAGTGGAACAAGGTAGAAATTAATTTCACGTGTGACCTCATTTTGTTTTCTTTTTTTATAGCCGGAGAGTGAGGCGTCCACGACGGCAGAAGACTGCTCCTCTGAGGTACGGCCAACTAAATGCTCTTCTAAAGACAAGAGAAATGTGTTTGGATGTACCATTTGTTTCTTTAATTCCAGATAAAGCCTAGATGAGCGGTTAAGACATTAAATGTAGTGTGTTTTTTTTTTTGTATTCTCAGGCTGAGTCAGAGCTCGTCAGTGTTGAATCTGTTTTCTACAGCTACTGTTTTGTTGTGTTAATGACTCAGGGGATGTTACTGTGCTTGTGGAGGATTTATGATGCAGCAAATCTCAGAAATTCACAAACCATCAGTGTTCGGTGTCCTCTCAAGCACTCGAGCTGAATGCAACATGTGACCTGCCAGTTGCCAGGCAGTGAAATCTAAAAAGACCTGACTGAAATTTCTAACTGGCCTCAAAGTTTCCCTCCGCTACATACTGTTGTTTCACCAGCATAATCAATAATTAAAATCGGTTGCATAGACATTAATAGCTTAAAGGAATGTTCAGAGTTCATTGCAGGTTTGACAGCATTTTTGGCATAATGTTAATTACCATTGTAACATTTTTTTTTTTTTTTGTCTAGCCCTTTATTTAAGAAGCAGAAATGTGTGTTCCAGTGAGACACTTACAATGGAAGTCAATGGGGTCAATCTGTAAACGTTAAAATACTCACTGTTTCAAGACGTAAACAATATGTGTGTCAACATGATTTTAATGTGATAAAATCAGCGATGTACCAGGGTTACGACGTCCGACGCTATGTCGTCATGGCAACGAAGTTGTAAAATTGGATATAACTTTACACAGAAACGGTTAAGCGATTTTATCACTGTTGTCACATTAGTAAGGGATAATGTACAGTCAGCCGTTTGTTATTGCAAAATAAACCCAGACAGGGTGATCAGGACCCCGACGCAAATTGCGTATTACATGGCTACTAACCAAATAAATAAACAGACATAAAATATTGATTTGCGGTGAAAATGTGTAATTATGTGAGAAGAAATAAATCGCTGAACAGCTGAAATCCACGTCCGGTTCGAGTTAGTGTTACTTTTGTAAATAATGACCGTCTGACTGCTCATTATCCAGCTTATTGCTAGGGAGGGTAGAGTCACATGGGGTAACCTCCTCGTGATCACTATAATGTGGTTCGTTCTCAGTGGGACGTGTGGTGAGTTGGGCGTGGTTGCCACGGTGGATGGCATGAAGCCTCCACACACGCTATGTCTCCATGGCAACACGCTCAACAAACCACGTGTTAAGATGCGCGGGTTGACTGTCTCAGACGCGGAGGCAACTGAGATTCGTCCTCCGTCACCCGGATTGAGGCGAATCACTACGCCACCACGAGGACTTAAAAGTACACTGGGAATTGGGCATGAGAAATTGGGAGAAAAAGGGGAAAAATACCCCCCCCCCAAAAAAAACAAGGGATGAGTCAAGATTATTATTATTATTATTATTTGGTAATCAACATTATGCCACAAATGCTGTCAATTGAATTTAACTTGTATTGAACTCGTAATATTCCTTAAATTTATTACCTGGTGGTTAAGGAGCGATTTGGCCTGAGTGATATTGCTGAAATTATATATATTCATATTTTTCAGCCTTTTTTGATAATTTTCAGTATTTATCTGCATCTTTTCACACAAACAGCCATTGTTGCCAAGTAGATTCCAGATTTCTAAAATAAGAACTAAAGCATGGAACAAACCTAGGACGAGGGATAATTAATTATTTTAATTTGTTCACCAATATAAAAATGCATAGTAATAGCAATATTTAAAGGAACAGTTCACCCAAAAATTGAAAACTCACTCATCATTTACTCACCCTCATGTCATCCCAGATGTGTATGACTTTCTTTTTTCTGCAGAACACAAATGAAGATTTTTAGAAGAATTTTCAGCTCCATACAATGCAAGTGAATGGTGACTAGAATTTGAAGCTCCAAAAAGCACATAAAGGCAGCATAAAAGTAATCCATAACACTCCAGTGGTTTAATCCATGTCTTCAGAAGTGATACGATAGCTGTGGGTGAGAAACATCAATATTTAAGTCATTTTTAAGCTGTAAATCTACACTTTCACTTTCACATTCAACCACCTACTGGTCAGGGCTGGTCGAAGATGGAGATTTATAGTAAAAAAGGACTTAAATATTGATTTGTTTCTCACCCACACCTATCATATCATTTCTGAAGACATGGATTAAACCACTGGAGTCTTACGGATTACTTTTATGATGCCTTTATGTGCTTTATGGATATTGTGAATGTTTGCTGTTTAGTCCAGCTCTAGGAGAGATTAAATTATATCCTGGGTTTTGTGTATCTTGTCAAAATGTGCCCTGTCTTTATACATATATTGTGATAAATGCACTCTTTCATACATCATGTAATGAACCGACAGGTAAATGGTTTCCACGAGAGGACAGAGAGAGAGTTGTCATCCTGTGTGATCATGGTACAGTAATCCATTTATTAAACCAGTCCACACTGGTTCAGTAATCGCTTCCTGCATTGTTCTCTCTTAAAACTACCAGATTTCTTCTAATGCACTAACATTACTCACATTTCCTCCTTTCACCTGCACTTCTGTGGCTCAGCTGGTGTGTGAATATGCTAATGTGAAGGCCATGGATGCACTTCTCATTGTAACTGCACTCACTGAATTCACACAATCAATTGTGGGGGGAAACGGGGATGCTTGGCATTTCGCTGGGTGTATATGATGTTGGTGGTGGGGTGGGTAAAGGGCATAGAAGCTGCTTATTTAACAGAGATATTTAACTGATACAGGGAATAAAAAATAGATGGAAAGAAATTTGTAAAGATTGACATGGAAGATGGAAATCTGATGCCCCTTTTCCACCAAAATTATTCAGTGGAAATATGGGTCAGTTCTGAATGAGGTGTGCTCCGACATCAGCACTATTTCGGTGGAAAAGGGGTGAGGATAGACTGTCACGATGCTCTGGTTCAGATCTGGTTCTTACTCTCGTTCTCTCCATCAGGAGGAGGATTTACAGCAGACTGAATCGCACATGGAGCCTGACCTCCAGAGCGGCGGTCCTCAGAGTCGAATACAGATCATGGAGGACGAGTTAGCTGCCAAAAACATTGCCATGGAAGAGCTGAGCCATGAACTCGAGGAGATCAGAGCTGCGTTTGGAACTGAAGGAGTGCAGCAAGTACGTGTCCTCGGCCCTCTCTTGTTTTATAAACGACTCGTTGTTTTAAAGCGCTGAGCTGTGACGAGAGTCACGATAGCTCAGCGGGTGATGCCCACACGTGTCCTCGCTATGATTAGATTGCATGGTCGAAGAGTACCTTTGTTTTCTGCATGACTCAACCTGAAACAGTATGACATTGACTCTATTAAGCTGCCAAGAAAATCAGTATCGGTCACGTTAAAGTACAGGTTAAGTAGTGTTATATTGAACTGCTGTTACAGACCTGCAGTGGTTTCTCTGTTTTGTTTTATAACCGTCTGAAATCACCATAATCAACACGCAACTGACGCTCTCTTCTGCTCTGAAAATGCAGAGCTTTCACAAATATCTGATATCTGATGCGTGATGTCAAAGGCAATGACATGACTCTTCACTTTTGTGTCCACAGCTGCAGGACTTTGAGGAAGCATTAAAACAAAGAGATGAAATTATAACGCAGCTCACGGCGAATCTGCAGCAGGCGCGAGCCGAGAAGGAGGAGGTGATGAGGGAATTTCTGGAACTGACGGAACAAAGCCAGAAACTGCAGATTCAGTTCCAACAGGTATCAGATCTGCACTACATGTCATCTGTGCTCTTGTAAGAGTCTGTACATCAGTGCTTCTCAATTGCCTTTGCTTCGGGATGCAGATTTTACATTGGATATCAAGTGGTGACGGACACCGTGCCATCACTTATCGTTGAAAAATATAATGAAACGTGATGTATTCATATTACCATGAACAACATACCGTAGATCCAACAATATGCAAGATTTAGATCGATTGATGACTGTTTCAGCAATGTTTTTAACCGATTGGCTGCTGAACAATAGAAAAATAGAGGTCTGAATGCAAGTATTTAGTTGTCTGAGAATTAATCGAATTTATTGCATAAGTATTTACTGAGAAAGCCCCTCAAATAACAAAAGTCAATTAAAAATGATTAAATAATTATAAATAAAATATATACATTATAAATTCTTTTTTTCTCCCCAATTTCTCATGCCCAATTCCCAATGCGCTCTAAGTCCTCGTGGTGGCGTAGTGACTCGCCTCAATCCGGGTGGCGGAGGACGAATCTCAGTTGCCTCCGTGTCTGAGACCGTCAATCCGCGCATCTTATCACATTGTGATAAGTTGAGCGCGTTACCGTGGAGACGTAGCGCGTGTGGAGGCTTCACGCTATTCTCCACGGCATCCACGCACAACTCACCACGCCCCCCACCGAGAGCGAGAACCACATTATAGCAACCACGAGGAGGTTACCCCATGTGCCTCTACCCTCCCTAGCAACCGAGCCAATTTGGTTGCTTAGGAGACCTGGCTGGAGTCACTCAGCACGCCCTGGATTCAAACTCGCGACTCCAGGTGTGATAGTCAGCGTCAGTACTCACTGAGATACCCAGGCCCCACAAAAATATACATTATAAATAAAATATATAACTCTGATAATTAAAGTGCATTCAATGATGACGAGTAAAGCATTGATAGGACGATGCAAAAATTGGCTTTAGAATCCAATATATTGTTTATTTCCATATCGTTGAACAAAGCCACAGAAATCCAGTCAATCAATCCAAGATCGATTTATCATAAGGGCTTTTCTGAGGACACGTCAGTGTACACTTGCGACAGACGGACGCTTTTGAAGCATCTCACATCGGTTGCATCGCATCATAAACTTACCGTTATTAGATCACTGTGTCAGGTTAAATGTAGTTTGAAACTTCACGTCTTGAGATCCCTGCGCTCAGATTTGCGCTCCATCAAGCTGTGTTTGAGTGCAAGAACGTGTTCTCACCTTGTGCTGTCTGCTGTCAGTAAGTGTGGTTTGTTCTCTGTATAAGCTGCGTGTTGCCTATACAGCCTGAGTAGTGCTTACTGCCCCCTGCTGAAAAAAGGTGGTACTTCAAGCTTGAATTGCTCCGATTGTTAGAATGTTCTAATTTTACGGGCAGGGGACATGATTAATTGCGTTAATTTTTATATTATTAATTGCACTGAATTAACTCGTTAAATCGACAGCCCTAATATACTGTATATACGTATTTAACTTTTAAAATCAAATTATTCATAGGCTAATGCTGTTTGGCTTCTATTTAGTTATTTTCCTTTTTAGTTATCATTGTGCAAAAAGGTAATAAAATAAAAATCGGTTCTGCATATCGGTAATCGGACATGCTAACATTAATGAATCGTTATCCGTAGCGGTGGTAAAAACCAATAGCATTAGTCGCCACCCACCAGTTGAGAACTGCCTGCTTTAAAAGGATAAAACAATTAAAACCACGAGCCTTATGATTTAAATAGTCTGCATCTTCATTGAATTTGACTGTATGCAGTGTAGTTGCCATTTTTTATATAAAGCGAACAAAAGCAAGGCTGTGTGGGGTAGTCAGTACAATAACTCCAAGTGTGCTGCCTTGCTGTCTAATGCCTATATATTGAAAAAGATGCTCTACGTAGACAGCAGGGGCGTCTTGATGATGCCTTAAAATGTTGTTTATCTTTGGTTAGTTGGAATATTTTTTTGTCCCGCATATTTCATATTGCATATGTAGAATCTGAGACCTCCTGTTGTTGTATATTCGATCAGTAAAGCTGATGGTCACGATCTCTCTCCAGCTGCAGGCAGGTGAGATACTGAGAAGCTCCAATATCAGTTCAACTGCTGCAGATCTTCTGCAGGCCCGTCAGCAGATAGCACTGTACCAACAACAGCTGGATGAAAAGGACGCACAGGTCAAAGGTCACCAGGACAAGACGCAGGAACGGCTTTTATTGATTTCGCAGCTTCAGGAGGGACTGCGTGAAGCTGAAAGGGTGAGTTGACATTTGAATGGCCGTACACTCTTGCCTGACAAAGTCAGTTTTAAGCAAGTCAGCCGTAGCTTCAAGCCCAGAGTTCCAGCATCATTGTGCTACCACACCTGGAGTCGCGAGTTTGAATCCAGGGCGTGCTGAGTGACTCCAGTCAGGTCTCCTAAGCAGCCAAATTGGCCCGGTTGCTAGGGAGGGTAGAGTCACATGGGGTAACCTCCTTGTGATCGCTATAATGTGGTTATCGCTCTCGGTGGGGCGCGTGGTGAGTTGAGCGTGGATGCCGCGGAGAATAACGTGAAGCCTCCACGTCTTCGCGGTAATGCGCTCAACAAGCCACATGATAAGATGCGCGGATTGATGGTCTCAGACATGGAGGCAACTGAGATTCGTCCTCCGCCACCCGGATCGAGTCACTACGCCACCACGAGGACTTAGAGCGCATTGGGAATTGGGCATTCCAAATTGGGGAGAAAATAAAAAAAACAAACACGTATCAAGTGCGTCGAAATTTAACATTTGTGTCCATGTTGGTTTCATACCTTTTTTGAAAAACATGTATAGCATTTGGACAAAAAATGATGTCAAGTAGAGGTAGACTGATATATTGGTGCCGATAGTTATCGGTAAAAATCTATACTGATAGTTGCAGTTGCTGATAGTTTTTTTTTTTCCCCCAATTGTACGATTGAAGAGTTAAATCAGCTTAATTCTACAGTACAACAGCGGCCTCTAGAGGTGAAATAAAAACAGTCACGTGGGGATTTGCTGTGTTTAAATCTTTCATCATTGACAATATTCATCCATACTTTTATCCTCATTTCAATGAATGTTTTTTAATTGTTATTGTGATGGAGCTAAGTCTCTGTCATTTCAAAATAAAAGTCCCTTGTGTGTTTTGGGCTCATTTATATTTAAAATTCCCACATTCTGCACCAAACCTTTTATTTTTATTTTTATTTTTTTCTGGTTATTATTGGGATTTTGGTTGAACAGTAAACTGCATCTGGGATTTTATTCATTTTGTGCTCTTGTAGCCTCTATATCAGCGCCTGTCATAGTAAGGAAAGACTTTAATCGAGATTAAAAAAAGATTAAAAGAGATTAATCGGTTATCGGTCTTTCCCACCACCTTAGTTATTGGTATCGGCAAAATCCTCTATCGATCGACCGCTAATGTCAAGTGGTGTAACCATCAAGTAAAACGTATAAAATACTTTCCTTGCTTAATCAACGTAATTGAACATTCTTGTGAATTCAAACATGTTTTTCATGATAAATAGAATGAACGAATTGTGCCTTTTCATAAAAATGTAAAAATATCGGATATTTTTTTTAAACGTAGTCTAGAGGGTCTAACATGGTTCTCTCTGTTTTATTTTTATTTATTTATTTTTTTTGGCTACCTGCACGTTGGTTACACCACCTTGATTAAATTATTACTTTATATTGCATAACAGCTGTATATAACATAATAGCTCATGCATGATTAGTTGTGTAAGCGGTTGTAAAGATGTTTGCATTGTCCCTACTTCTGGGTGGGTATTCGTTCATCTCTGTTGTCTCAAATACATACTGTTTCAAATAAAGCCATATGTTTCTCTGTCTTCAGATGCGCACACATGCTGAAGAATCATTTGCTCAGACTTTACAAGAAAAAGACCTGCAGAACACTGAACAACAGCGTCTGATCTCCGAGCACCTTCAGTCTTTATCTCAACTCCAGGGTCAACTTCTGAACTCCTCACAACAACTGGAGGAAGTGAACAAACATCTGACTGTGAAGACCCAAGAGCTGGAGAACTGTGAAAAGGAACTCTCCGTTTCCAGACAGAAAGAGCGAATGTCATCTGGAGAAATCTTACAGCTCATGAAGACCGTGGAAGACCTTCAGCAACGCTGCCACCAGGGCAGCCAATCAGAGGGCGAGACGCTGCAGAGACTGGAAGAGGACTGGACGCGCAGGATGGACCAGTTACGAGCCGAACTGGATGAAATGTACGGACAGCAGATCGTTCAGATGAAACGGGAACTTCGGGTCCAACACGCGGCGGAAGTAGATCAAATCAAGGAGGAGCATTCTGCAGATGTGGAGAAGATCGTTCAACAGCATCGATCAGAGTTGGAAAGGTTCAAAGGTCAACTCTCTCAGAGCACCGGAGGGGTCAACGTTCTTAACGTGAAGCTCATCGAGCTGCAGAACAAGCTGCAGGAGTCGCAGGTGTTACGAGAGAAAGCGGAGCAGGAACTGACGCGGATGAGCGCAGAAAAACTCAATCTAGTGAACCAGGTTGAACGTTTGCATAGGGAGCTGACGTACACAAGAGCGGAAGTGGAAATAAGATCCAAGAGTCCAGAGAAAATCCAGACGGAGATGCAACTCCTGCGTGACGCGATTAGCGACCTGCAGACGCAGCTGGACGCCGCGCAGAAGGCCAACGGCGACCTCGAGGCCAAACACGAATCCGATATCACGAACTACAAAATCAAACTGGACATGCTGGAGCGCGAAAAGGACGCTGTGCTGGACCGAATGGCCGAATCGCAGGAAGCAGAGCTGGAAAGGTTGAGGACGCAACTTCTTTTCAGCCACGAAGAGGAGCTGTCGAGACTCCGAGAAGACCTTCAACGGGAAAGCCAGCTGAACGTCGAGAACTTGCGAAACGAGATCGCCGTGAGAAACCGCGAGGCCGTGGAACTCCTTCAGACGGATTTCGAGAACAAGTTGAGGTCCGTTGAGAGCGAAAGGGTGGTGTTGGCGACGGAGAGAGTCTCGCTGCTTCAGGAGATTGTGGTGCTGAAAAACGATCTGAATCAGGTGCTGGAAAGCTCACGAGCTGAGGAACTGGTCGCACAGCTGAAGGTATTGCAGGCAGAAGTCGAAGACCTCAGACGGAGAGAGAGTGAAAGAGTGAGAATAAAAAACGACAACTGGGAGAGCGAAAGCAAAGACTTGGAGTGTGAAAATCCAGGGAGGGACGAACTGACATCCTTAAAACGAGATTGTGAAATTCTCCATCAGAAAGTCGAGCATCTCTCGATAGAAAACGAGCAAAAGCACGAACAATTGATGGACCTTCAAGATGAGATCGAAAAACAGAAAAACACCTTTTCTTTCGCTGAGAAGAACTTCGAAGTGAACTACCAGGAGCTTAAGGACGAGTATACGTGCCTGGCCAACGCCAAAGTTCAACTTGAGGAGCGTTTGATCAAAGAAACGATGGAGTACGAGGCGAAACTCCGTGATCTTCATGCCGAGCTGCAAACGAGATCCCCGAGGGACAAAACAGACGATGAAGAGGTGGATGGGAAGATGCAGATCGAAAAAGACACGACTGAGCTGATGGAAAAACTGGAAGCGGCCGAGAAAGAGAAGAAGAACTTGGCGGAGAGGCTCTCGGAGACGGTCGTTCGAGTGACGCTGATGGAAGACAAGCTGAAGATGGTGAAGAGAGAAAGAGACGAGACTGTTGTGAGAAATAAAGAGCTGGAATCTCAACGACAAACCCTCAATCAGCCTGTCGAGGACTGTGTTGTCGCTGGCGGTTCGTGCTCTGTAGAAACATATGACATGCACATCAAATCTTTGAAAGAGGAAATAATGATGCTTCAATCGTCTCTGCTGTGTGCTGAACAAGAGCTCCGCTCTTATCAGGAGAGCTTCATTGCCTTGACACAAGAAAACAACACGCTAAAGGAGAGTCTGTCCTCGTGCGGGGGGATGTACGGAGACCCCTCCCCTCAGATGCCAGCGGGGGAAGAGAGAGAGACACCTCGGAGTACTACAGCAAGCCACACAGCAGCTTATGAGGATCCGCTTACAGCGCCGGACAGCAGGCGCAGACACCCGCAGCAGGTAAGCTGCATGCTACTGTATCATTTCCCTGCTAATGTGTGAAAATGTGATGATTTGTGTTTGAAAGCAACAGCTAAATGACCAGTGTTGTTCATATCAGAACTCCTAATGCAACAGTTGGTATTTATCTGCATTGCTCTGCATGAAATGCACTTTGTTGGGAAAGCATACCTGTGGTTTGCTGTAGATTATTTTTAAAAGCTCTCTCAGGAGAAGCCAGAGATGATGTTCTGGAATAATGCGTGCATTCAGCGCGCAGCACTGCAGATGAAAACTGTGGGAGGAATTGATGTGCATTGAGGGCTGCTGTCGGCACTTTACGTGTGAGAAGGAACGAGAGGTTATTCAGAGATGGACAGGGACGGAGGAGGAGAAAGAGAAACCGAGATGAGCTTTATTATGTGTGTTTAACCTGATCACGACAACACTAATAGACAATGGGTGAATACAGACGGCATTAAAACAGATCATATTCTACACTTCAGCATTACATTTTTTTTTATCCTAAAGTCCACTTATAGGGGTGGAAAAAGGGTCTCAAAATCTCATAAACGTGTGAGTAATATTTTGCACCAATTATAATTAATAAATAAAAATAAATGAAGCCTAGTGTTAGAACCATTTAAGATTTTTTTTTTTTTTTTTTTTAATTGGCATTAGTCAAATTCATTCTCTATTTATTTATTTATTTATTTATTTATTTATATTTTACATTTTCTGTGCTGATTTTGGCGAAAATGCCCCTGAATTAAAAATATAAGGGCACAAAATGCCCCCATAATTAATTCTGTTTAGACCTAATTATACATATTATTGCACAAAGTGTAAGTTGATGGTGATTTCGTTTTTTTGGTAAGAGGTAAAATTTCTCATTATAGTTATTCATTTCATTCAGTGAGAATTCAGGTTAGTCGTTTGATTAAATTTAAGTATTTGACATGAAAGGATGACACCCTATTATAGATATAAAATCAAACCTAGGAGCAAATATCACCCCTTAATGGATAAGTTAATTTCTGACCCTGTCTGCTGATACTGATAGTTTGCTGGTTCTGCTTTTGTTTTGTTTTTTTATGCCACCTTGTGTCAAAACACTGGTAATTAATTTCTAGAGTAGGATTATTCAATACGCATCTGATCGTGGTTCACATTTTAATGCCCAATTAAGTGAATTTTAAGCGAATATACTGTATAAATGCCATGAACGGTGTGTCTGTGTGTCATTCAGTTGAACTCTGAGTCTGAGTGTCACTGAGCCGCACCGCCGGGCTCAATCTTGAAGAGCGCGTGAAGCGCACTGATGCCTGCGTTGTCAGCAGAGGCTCACGCCAAACTCCTGCGAAATTATAGAAACAAACAAGTTTGCAAAGTGCTCCATTTTCACTTTAAACGATTGTGCAATGGCAAATGTTCCCGGTTCATGCACGCTGTGTTAATGACACACAATGATGCAGAAGAGGAGACGCACGCTTACTCTGTTTTTGTGGAGTGATAAAATTATGAAATGAAATCTCAAAGCTTTTACTTCATGACAAATAAGGGCTCGTGGGTTTAATCAGAGCATTAAAATCATGTGTAAATGTGGGGGTCTGGGTATCTCAGAGAGTATTGACGCTGACTATCACACCTGGAGTCACGAGTTCGAATCCAGGGTGTGCTGAGTGACTCCAGCCAGGTCTCCTAAGCAACCAAATTGGCCCGGTTGCTAGGGAGGGTAGAGTCACATGGGGTAACCTCCTCGTGGTCACTATAATGTGGTTCTCGCTCTTGGTGGGGCGTGTGGTGAGTTGTGCGTGGATGCCGCAGAGAATAGTGTGAAGCCTCCTCACGCGCTACGTCTCCGCGGTAACGTGCTCAACAAGCCATGTGATAAGATGCGCGGATTGACGGTCTCAGACGCGGAGGCAACTGAGATTCATCCTCCGCCTCCCGGATTGAGGCGAGTCACTACGCCACCATGAGGACTTAGAGCACATTGGGAATTGGGCATGAGAAATTGGGGAGAAAAAGGGGAAAAAATTCCCCCCCTCCCCCAAAATAAAAAATTACAATAAAAAATTTTTTTTGGTAAAAGTGAAGAAATTAGGACAGAAATGTTTTACTATTGCATAAGATAATAAAAAAATAATATCAATATAATAAATAACTAAAGCTGACCAAGAAGAGAGATATGTCAATTATTTAGAAATATCATTCAGTTTTTAAAGCCTTAAAAGGAAATCATAATGTATTCCTACTGTATTATTTGATGTATATATTTGAAGTTAAATATGTAAAAATGACTTCTGCACACATGCAGAAAAAAGCATACCCTAAAAATGTCAATTTATATCGCAATTAATCGTCATAATCGCAATTAATCGTCATAATCACAATTAATCGTCAACCAAATTCCATAATCATGACAGCCCTATTCTAGAGCTGTCAAAATTAACGTTAACGCATGTGATTAAAACAAAGTTTAACGTGTTAATTTTTCTTATTTGCTATTAACGCATTTACCGTTAATAAAGCATTGTGGAGGATGAGAGTTTAAGAAATGTAATGCTTGTTGAAATGAATACTCAACCTGTGGCGAATAGTACTTTCAATTAATCAACTTCCCACTTAGACTTAATGTTACTTGATTTGGTGCTATTTTATTGCGTTTCTATCTTTATACTCTGGAAGGCTTTCTATGGAAAATGTTAATTTAGCATTATATTGTTACATGTTGTTTTCTTCCCTATAAGGGAAATAAATTCATTTTGAGAAGAAAAGAAGTATATGTACTAGGGCTGGGCGATATGGCTTCAGAAATTATATTTCTATATTTTTCAGCAAATTGACGATATTCGATATATATCTATAATTACGTTTTTTTTACATTGAAATTTGTCTTTATTTTATGGTTTATTTTTTTAATCAGAGGAAACATCATTTCATCTAAACAGCCATTGTAGGCAAGTAGAATTAATATTTCAAAGGTATTAAATTAAAATATATTTAAAAATGATGAAGGCATGTTTGAACCGCTGTCAAACTCTCCTTTACAGTTCTGTATTTGTAGATTTGTATTATAACTTTCTAGTTGTTACTAATGTTTGGAATTGCACGAATGCTTGAACCTGCAGTACTTCACAATGCAGGTGAACTGCGCTAAAAACATAAGCCCATGAGCCCCGCCACCCCTGCGTGTGCAAAGATCAGTGCGTCGCCGGTTCATTCGGAAATCCATGTTTATCTGTCTTTAATCGCAACCTTTGGCAGTTAAATAATCACATATGATCATATCTCCATTTTGATGTTTTTTGATTAATTAAACAGACCTGAATGATCGTGAAATGACTCTACTGATGCACTCTATGAAACTTAATGGCCAAATAAAAGGCTCATTAAAATCATCACGATATTCACGATATTGTTGAATTTTATATCGTCAGCAAAATCATCGCGATTATATCGTAGGTATTCGATATATCGCCCAGCCCTAATATGTAGGTCAGATTTCAGCACTTTCAAAATCTGTGATTAATCGCAATTAACTGTGGAAAAACTATGCGATTAATCGCGATTTAACTGTGAAAAACTATGCGATTAATCGCGATTAACTGTGGAAAAACTATGCGATTAATCGCGATTTAACTGTGAAAAACTATGCGATTAATCGCAATTAAAATTGATTAAAACTGACAGCACTATTAATTACACAACTTTATTATGACAAATGACACGTTATTAAAGCACATTAACTGAATTCTGAATAGCCTCTTTTCAGGCTCACAGTAGCTTGGTCAGATTTCTTCTTTTTTTATGTTTTTAAAAAACTATTACTCCGATGTCTGTTCTGATGTCTTTTGATAATTGCTTTTAATCGACTGGTACGATGAATGGCTGATACATCAGTGCATCACTAGATTTAATCGTGTTATATAATGCGTTAAGTGGATCTGAGAGTAGTATACTCGAACGGCCGATTTATGCTTACTTGGCGAATAGGCTTTGCTTATCGTCATAAAATTTAGGTGAACTAAACACAGACGTTTTCGATCTGCTAAGGTGTTTGTTCGGTGATATTTCAGTGAGGCAACGTTTATCGTTTTGCTGTCAGACAGGGAGAATTTCCTGGCCCCCCATTTGACTCACCCATAGCAGAAACGCAGGCTTCATTTGCCATAGGTGCTTTAGTTTGTCAGGAGGATAAATTAAATTGGGCTTTATTGGTAGCTGGAAGCATCATCAAATTACCCAAAATATTAACAAACAAACAAGGGTTGGGAGATGTGTCGAGCTTTGTCAATGTCAGATGTTCAATCTGCAGAGCATTCTGTATAATCGGTATTGGGCGTGTTTGTGTATCTGTTTGTGTGTGTTTTGTAGGTGAAGACAGGAAACACTCCGGCCGATGGGGACGCTGTCAGACATGACATGATGCAGCTACAGGACATGGACGGCTCTGAGCATGTAAATATCTGTCTGTCTGTCTCTGATGCATGATCAAACCTGTAACACTAAGGCCACGTCCTCAATAATAGGATTTCCATTAAAAGACGCACTATTTTAGCAACGTTTACGCCTCTCATCCACACTAGAATGCCGTTTTACTCCACCGAAAATGGAGCGTTTCGAAAACACTCTTCATAACCACAAACTTGGAAAGCAAAAGTATCTTCACTGTGTGTGTGTGTGTGTGTGTGTGTGTGTGTGTGTGTGTGTGTGTGTGTGACAGTGAGTCTGTGGGTGATTGCAGCTTTTAGGTGAATTTGCTGTGACATTTACCACAAACCTGCTGTTAAATGTTTGGCGTTATTACCTGTGAATAAATGAGATTGCTCTTTATATTCTGTCTCATTCTCCATGTTCCTGTGATGCTTATTAAAATTATTCATTCTGCTCGTTGAATCAGGACAGAGCTGGACCGTCTCTGCTTTTGTGTCTCATATTAAAGAGACACTCACAGTCTTATAATATGGTAAACCACAAGTGTGCATGTGCGTGTTTGATCAGCTCAAATGAGGGTTTTGTTTAGGATAAAAACTCACCGGATGTCCAGACAGAAACCTCATACTGCTTAATAAAGACAAAAAGGGCAGTGGGATATGTTGAATATTTTTATTATGATTATGTTTGTCTATATAAAATGAAGCAAGATTGTGCTGATTTTAATGCACCTTCAGTTTCACCACTAAGTTTATGAAAGACCTCATCGTTTGGCCAGTCTTGCACCCTTTTGATGTCGTGATTAATGTTTAAAGCTCAGTGGCAAAAGTGCGTAGCCCTAAAGTTCAATTACTGCTGTTAATATATGTAATGTAATTACTATATATTACCATATTAGGAAATCTGAGTGTCTTATCAAGAACCCTTGGCACTGTGTGTCTGTAGGATGAGTGTCGGCTGCAGATGGAGGCGCAGCGCATCAGTCTCTCTCAGATTCACGCTGCTCAACTAGAGCTGCTCAGAGAGAGCCTGTTTGTGCAGACACAGGAGCTGCTGCGCAGCCAAGAGGAGGAGCTGCGGGACGCACATGCTGATGAGCTGCAGCATTTGCAGGAGGAGTTGAAGAGAGAGCAGCAGGGGGTCAGGGGTCAGCACACAGGTCAGTGGGATGTGTGGGAGGTCACATCAAAGGAGTCTGAATGTTTCATATGTATTATGAAGAGTCCCATCGACACGAGAAATTTATTTTGAAACTGCTTATACTCTTACGCTCTGCTTTTAAGAGTACACTTTTGCCAGTTTTTAAACAAAACGTTCAATATTTAGTTGAAATCAGTCCACAGAACATTTGACTGAAGTGTTCATCTGGCTTTTGATGAGTTCATATCAGCCTGTTCTCTACTGGACCTCAGCGGTGTCTCTCTCCTCTGTGAATGTCCTCTGATGTTTTATGTAAATCTCAGAGCTCAGTTTAAAGCATGCTTTGAACATGCTGCATCTATTACCGTAGTGTATGAAATGTGAAGTCCAACAGACTGAATCTTGAATCTTCTGTTCCTGATTCAAATCAGATTATGAATCATTAATCTTCTTTTTCTGACTGAAATCAGATCAGATTCTGAATCATGAATCTTCTTTTTCTGACTGAAATCAGATCAGATTCTGAATCATGAATCTTCTTTTTCTTACTGAAATCAGATCAGATTCTGAATCACAGATCTTGTCTTTGACTGAAATCAGATCCAATTCTGAATCATGAATCTTCTGTCTTTGACTGAAATCAGATCAGATTCTGAATCATGAATCTTCTGTATTTGACTGAAATCAGATCCGATTCTGAATCATGAATCTTCTGTCTTTGAAATCAGATCAGATTCTGAATCATGAATCTTCTGTCTTTGACTGAAATCAGATCAGATTCTGAATCATGAATCTTCTGTCTTTGAAATCAGATCAGATTCTGACTCATGAATCTTCTGTTTCAGACTGAAATCAGATCTGATTCTGAATCATGAATCTTCTGTCTTTGAAATCAGATCAGATTTTGAATCACGAATCTTCTGTCTTTGAAATCAGATCAGATTCTGAATCATGAATCTTCTGTTTCTGACTGAAATCAGATCCGATTCTGAATCATGAATCTTCTGTCTTTGACTGAAATCAGATCAGATTCTGAATCATGAATCTTCTGTCTTTGAAATCAGATCAGATTCTGACTCATGAATCTTCTGTTTCAGACTGAAATCAGATCCGATTCTGAATCATGAATCTTCTGTCTTTGAAATCAGATCAGATTTTGAATCATGAATCTTCTGTCTTTGAAATCAGATCAGATTCTGAATCATGAATCTTCTGTTTCTGACTGAAATCAGATCCGATTCTGAATCATGAATCTTCTGTCTTTGAAATCAGATCAGATTTTGAATCATGAATCTTCTGTCTTTGAAATCAGATCAGATTCTGAATCATGAATCTTCTGTCTTTGAAATCAGATCAGATTTTGAATCATGAATCTTCTGTCTTTGAAATCAGATCAGATTCTGATCATGAATCTTCTGTCTTTGACTGAAATCAGATCCGTTTCTGAATCATGAATCTTCTGTCTTTGAAATCAGATCCGATTCTGAATCATGAATCTTCTGTCTTTGAAATCAGATCCGATTCTGAATCATGAATCTTCTGTCTTTGAAATCAGATCAGATTCTGAATCATGAATCTTCTGTTTCTGACTGAAATCAGATCAGATTCTGACTCATGAATCTTCTGTTTCTGACTGAAATCAGATCCGATTCTAAATCATGAATCTTCTGTTTCTGACTGAAATCAGATCAGATTCTGAATCATGAATCTTCTGTCCCTGACTGAAATCAGATCAGATTCTGAATCATGAATCTTCTGTCCCTGACTGAAATCAGATCAGATTCTGAATCATGAATCTTCTGTCTTTGACTGAAATCAGATCCGATTCTGAATCATGAATCTTCTGTCTTTGACTGAAATCAGATCCGATTCTGAATCATGAATCTTCTGTCTTTGACTGAAATCAGATCCGATTCTGAATCATGAATCTTCTGTCCCTGACTGAAATCAGATCAGATTCTGACTCATGAATCTTCTGTCTTTGACTGAAATCAGATCCGATTCTGAATCATGAATCTTCTGTCTTTGACTGAAATCAGATCCGATTCTGAATCATGAATCTTCTGTCCCTGACTGAAATCAGATCCGATTCTGAATCATGAATCTTCTGTCTTTGACTGAAATCAGATCCGATTCTGAATCATGAATCTTCTGTCTTTGACTGAAATCAGATCCGATTCTGAATCATGAATCTTCTGTCTTTGACTGAAATCAGATCCGATTCTGAATCATGAATCTTCTGTCCCTGACTGAAATCAGATCAGATTCTGAATCATGAATCTTCTGTCTTTGACTGAAATCAGATCCGATTCTGAATCATGAATCTTCTGTCTTTGACTGAAATCAGATCCGATTCTGAATCATGAATCTTCTGTCTTTGACTGAAATCAGATCCGATTCTGAATCATGAATCTTCTGTCCCTGACTGAAATCAGATCAGATTCTGACTCATGAATCTTCTGTCCCTGACTGAAATCAGATCAGATTCTGACTCATGAATCTTCTGTCTTTGACTGAAATCAGATCCGATTCTGAATCATGAATCTTCTGTCTTTGACTGAAATCAGATCCGATTCTGAATCATGAATCTTCTGTTTCTGACTGAAATCAGATCCGATTCTGAATCATGAATCTTCTGTTTCTGACTGAAATCAGATCAGATTCTGAATCATGAATCTTCTGTCTTTGAAATCAAATCAGATTCTGAATCATGAATCTTCTGTATTTGACTGAAATCAAATCAGATTCTGAATCATGAATCTTCTGTCTTTGACTGAAATCAGATCAGATTCTGACTCCTGAATCTTCTGTCTTTGACTGAAATCAGATCAGATTCTGAATCATGAATCTTCTGTCTTTGACTGAAATCAGATCAGATTCTGACTCCTGAATCTTCTGTCTTTGACTGAAATCAGATCAGATTCTGACTCATGAATCTTCTGTCTTTGACTGAAATCAGATCAGATTCTGAATCATGAATCTTCTGTCTTTGAAATCAGATCAGATTCTGAATCATGAATCTTCTGTCCCTGACTGAAATTAAATCAGATTTTGACTCCTGAATCTTCTGTCTATGAAATCAGATCAGATTTTGACTCCTGAATCTTCTGTCCCTGACTGAAATTAAATCAGATTTTGAATCATGAATATTCTGTCCCTGACTGAAATCAGATCAGATTCTGACTCATGAATCTTCTGTCTTTGAAATCAGATCAGATTCTGAATCATGAATCTTCTGTCTTTGAAATCAGATCAGATTCTGAATCATGAATCTTCTGTCTTTGACTGAAATCAGATCAGATTCTGAATCATGAATCTTCTGTCCCTGACTGAAATCAGATCCGATTCTGAATCATGAATCTTCTGTCTTTGAAATCAGATCAGATTCTGAATCATGAATCTTCTGTCCCTGACTGAAATCAGATCAGATTCTGATTTATGAATCTTCTGTCTTTGACTGAAATCAGATCAGATTCTGACTCATGAATCTTCTGTCTTTGAAATCAGATCAGATTCTGAATCATGAATCTTCTGTCTTTGAAATCAGATCAGATTCTGAATCATGAATCTTCTGTCTTTGACTGAAATCAGATCAGATTCTGAATCATGAATCTTCTGTCCCTGACTGAAATCAGATCCGATTCTGAATCATGAATCTTCTGTCTTTGAAATCAGATCAGATTCTGAATCATGAATCTTCTGTCCCTGACTGAAATCAGATCCGATTCTAAATCATGAATCTTCTGTCTTTGACTGAAATCAGATCAGATTCTGAATCATGAATCTTCTGTCCCTGACTGAAATCAGATCCGATTCTGACTCATGAATCTTATGTCCGTACAGAGCTGAAAGAGTCATCTGTCCAGCAGTTGAAGTCAGAGTTTCAGGAGCGTTCAGCTCATCTGGAGGAGAGTCACAGGCGGGAGATTGAGCATCTGAAGATCTACTATCAACAGCAGATGGAGGAGAAACAGGAGCGTTTCACAGCTGAGATTCTCCTGCTGCAGCAGAAACTCCAGGAGCTCACAGGAGCAGAAGAACTCTTCAGGTACCAGATCTTCATAATAGCAGTTCCAGACACAGTATCCAGGCAATAAAACAGCAAATAAAATCAGGGCTCTACAGTGCGACCGATTCAGTCGCGTATGCGAGTGACAATTACTGCATGCGGCCGTGGAGAATTAGTCGCACTGGTGCGCCCAAATGACATTTGACACTTTAACTTATGAACGTGAATAGTACCATCAGAATAAATACTCACATATGCATATAACATTATATGCAAAATACTTTTAAAAAGTGTTTTTATACTAGTTATTTTTGCAACAAAACTGCTGTTTTCTCACTCTAATATTGCTGAGACAGACGAGGCTGAATCCAGCTCCTTATTCGCGGAAGCGTGTACTGGCGCGCTCTCTATTCTTCTCTTTCTCCCTCACCACGCACGCACAGACTGAGAGAATCAGTAAGATCTCTTAAACCATCCAGAGCAAAGAGTATATTTGGTATGATAATGCTTAAAGAGCTTACGTCAACACTAATCAATCCTATTACAAGAGCGCTGTTGACTTCAAGAAGGCTTTTAACGCTGTTAATCATAATATTCTCATGTCTAAGTTATCTAGATTCAATGCTTCTTCAGACACACTTAATTGGATGGAATCATATTTGTTAAATCAATCTCAGTATGTCCCGAGTACAGAATTATCAATCAGCTGTACTCCGGATGTCCACCGGTGTTCCACAAGGATCTGTACTGGGTCCATTGCTATTTATATTATATATAAATGGTTTTCCATCTGTATGTCCTGATACCTACATCCAAGTGTATGTGTATTTATATACATGGTAGCAGCATGATTTAAGTTGCTAATGAACTCACAAACTCCATGGTTCATGTAGCAGCATGGTTAAAGCAATGCTAAATGGATTTTGGCGTATTTAGTCCATATTTCTATTAACACTAAATCATCTATTTTTCATTTTAACGTTTTGCATGTCTTGTATGAGACTCTGTGTTGCATGCATTAAACAGTACCTGATGATGTAGTACAAGGGTGTATTGAATGATGTTTTCATTAACATTAATATTATTTTTTTCCTTTTTTTATCGTTTTGCATGCTTATAAAATAATCTCAATAACATTGTAGTTTCAATCTTATATTTTGTTTGTATTCTGTTTTTATGGGTGACTCTGTAACATCTGTCCAAGGACTACAGATGGAAAATATCCTTTTGGCTAACTCATTTACAGCATTGTTTATTAATGTGCACTGTCCCTGTTAAATCAACCAGAAAATAAAAAATAAGACTTAAAACGTGCCGCTTGTGCATAAGATTCTGAAAACATAGATAAACGGTGCAATGATCTAAGGCGCATGTTTTACATAGAAAAATAATTGCACAACAGCATGCACGAATGCAAAAACAGGCATTTTGAATTAAGAGTGTGAGGTATTTTATGTGAGCGCCATAAGATCAATACATCATGTCCAGAATGTGGAACTGAATTGGAAGTTAATATGTTGGTTATTGCAGCGCTTTTCCTGCAAATGTAGTGATATTGATTTGGTGTTTGGTGCTTTATATGTGCTAAATGTGCTTCCTCATTTGAAACAACTGCAGCTCAGTCATGGTTTTCGTGCTAGCCGCCAACAAAACCACTCGCGTTCATTCGCTCTGCTCCAGAGGCTGTTTAGCAGAGACGGGACACTTCTATTAAAATTAATGGGAGAAATTGGAACGCTCAGCCAAGGAGATCTGAGCGCCCAAAGGGCAACGGATATAGAAAGGAAGTCCCGCCTTACAGGTTAAAGAGCCAGTCACCTTTTAGATACAGACATTGCCTGTCAATCAACTCTTTGATCGTAATCTTGACCAACCGTTTCTGAGATTTCGTTCTTTCCCCATTCAAGTAGATAGGAGCTGTACTGTCATGACTGGAAATATCCTCCTGAGAGCGTCCCAAAGATGACCGACAGTGGACTGACTTGCTCCTAGTGCTTTGAGCTCCGAGCGTGCGTGACATAAGCAGTTAACAGTTTTTAACTGTTAATTAAAGTCTGACATTAATCTACAACTGTGCTCCTAAAATATTTATTTTAGGAGCACGAGCGCGCCTAAACAAAAACGTTAGCGTCGAGCCCTGAACATCTCCGTTACTCTGAGATTTTGTTGAGTTAATATCATCTTAACTCTTGTGCGTCAATAAAAATAAAAAAAAAGTTACTCAGTGGTCCTTAGAGGACAAAAATGTCTGCGTCATAAAACTGCCATAATAATATTAAATATTAATATTGTAATTTTTTTTTAACCAACATCAGTCCTGATCATAACTACCAAATATTAATTCATTTTCAGAATTTTAACCCTTTAAATGCCAGTTTGTTTACGTAATGCCACTGTAGTTTTTTACACACACACATTTCTCAATACACACATACACAACACACCCTGACATCCATACCAACACACACCCACACACACACAATTTTATCTGCATCATTTATTCAATTGGCCTGCAGTGCTCTATAATACAGCAAACATAAAATAGGGGAAAAGCTTGTATTTGCTCCATAGGTTAAACATGAGAAAAATGGCGCCATCTGGTGGAAAATATTAAAAATGTAAACTTTAAATATTAACCTTAGTACAAAGCTTCTCACACTGTTTTACTCTTTCATGTGGACGATATCTGATACAAAGCTGTAAAAACAAATGCAGACAAACATTTGTATAGCTGTGAGTGACCATCTCTTCTGTACTATTGGAGCGTGTTATTTCTGTAGCTGTTTCATAAATGATAGATGTTGTGTTTAAACTCACTGTATCCCAGAGTTGCTGTCAGACACATCAGATATATCTCATATATCACTTCAAAGAGTTCAGTTGTCTTGCTCAGCTGAGAGAAATACAAACACTTCTCCTTTGACATGCAATGAATGGCTGGAATCTGAGAGATTGGACACTGGAGCTGTACTGCCCTCTACTGGATATAACAACATGTGTTTTCTCCTGCACATATTCCAGTTCAGTCACTTTTACTGGGCTAGTCACATCAAGCTATCACACACCCATAACACGTGCAGGAATGGTCAAAGCATGTTGTCATTTTGCGAATAAACTGTTTCATCTCCTTGAATGCGCATTTTAACTTATGTGAAACTCTAGAAAATCCACCTCCTTTTCAGTGCTGTTAATGGTTATTGAACGATAACGATGTGGACGAAAAGCATATTAAAATACTCTGACAGTGTTTGAATCTACACCACGAAATACACAGCTTGTCAAGTGTAGTCCGATTCCCAAATGAATGCCTCTAATGAGCCAGTTTATTTGAATCAGTAGCGTAAAGCATATGCGCATCAAATTTAGTCCGATTCCTGAACAAGCGAGTCGTATAAACTGGTTCTTTTGAATCTATAGTGTGAATCATACAGCACTACCAGTGTGATCTGATTCCTGAAAGAATGACTCTAATGATTCGGTTCTTTTGAATCTATAGCGCGAAACATACAGCACTACCAGTGTGATCTGATTCCCGAATTAATAAATCTATTGAGTTGGTTCTTTTGAATCTATAGTGTGAATCATACAGCACTACCAGTGTGATCTGATTCCCGAATGAGTGACTCTAATGAGTCGGATCTTTTGAATCTATTGCGCGAAACATACAGTGTGATCTGATTCCTGAAAGAATGACTCTAATGATTCGGTTCTTTTGAATCTATAGCACGAAACATACAGCACTACCAGTGTGATCTGATTCCCAAATGAGTGACTCTAATGAGTCGGTTCTTTTGAATCTATAGTGCGAAACATACAGCGCTACCAGTGTGATCTGATTCCCGAATTAATGACTCTAATGAGTCGGTTCTTTTGAATCTATAGTGTGAATCATACAACACTACCAGTGTGATCTGATTCCCAAATGAGTGACTCTGATGAGTCGGTTCTTTTGAATCTATAGTGTGAATCATACAGCACTACCAGTGTGATCTGATTCCCGAATGAGTGACTCTAATGAGTCGGTTCTTTTGAATCTATGGTGTGAATCATACAGCACTACCAGTGTGATCTGATTCCCGAATGAGTGACTCTAATGAGTCGGTTCTTTTGAATCTATAGTGTGAATCATACAGCACTACCAGTGTGATCTGATTCCCAAATGAGTGACTCTAATGAGTCGGTTCTTTTGAATCTATAGTGTGAATCATACAGCACTACCAGTGTGATCTGATTCCCGAATGAGTGACTCTAATGAGTCGGTTCTTTTGAATCTATAGCGCGAAACATACAGTGTGATCTGATTCCTGAAAGACTGACTCTAGTGAGTCGGTTCTTTTGAATCTGTAGTGTGAATCATACAGCACTACCAGTGTGATCTGATTCCTGAAAGAATGACTCTAATGAGTCGGTTCTTTTGAATCTATAGTGTGAATCATACAGCACTACCAGTGTGATCTGATTCCCGAATGAATAACTCTAATGAGTCGGTTCTTTTGAATCTATATTGTGAATTATACAGCACTACCAGTGTGATCTGATTCCTGAATGAATGACTCTAATGAGTCGGTTCTTTTGAATCTATAGCACGAAACATACAGTGTGATCTGATTCCTGAAAGAATGACTCTAGTGAGTCGGTTCTTTTGAATCTGTAGTGTGAATCATACAGCACAACCAGTGTGATCTGATTCCTGAAAGAATGACTCTAATGAGTCGGTTCTTTTGAATCTATAGTGTGAATCATACAGCACTACCAGTGTGATCTGATTCCCGAATGAATGACTCTAATGAGTCGGTTCTTTTGAATCTATAGTGTGAATCATACAGCACTACCAGTGTGATCTGATTCCCGAATGAATGACTCTAATGAGTCGGTTCTTTTGAATCTATAGCACGAAACATACAGTGTGATCTGATTCCTGAATGAATGACTCTAATGAGTCGGTTCTTTTGAATCTATAGCACGAAACATACAGCGCTACCAGTGTGATCTGATTCCCGAATGAATGACTCTAATGATTCGGTTCTTTTGAATCTATAGCACGAAACATACAGCGCTACCAGTGTGATCTGATTCCCGAATGAGTGACTCTAATGAGTCGGTTCTTTTGAATCTATAGCGCGAAACATACAGCGCTACCAGTGTGATCTGATTCCCGAATGAGTGACTCTAATGAGTCGGTTCTTTTGAATCTATAGCGCGAAACATACAGCGCTACCAGTGTGATCTGAGTCCCAAATGAGTGACTCTAATGAGTCGGTTCTTTTGAATCTACTGCATAAAACATAAAGTGTTTATTACCACAAAAATTGTCAGTTGAGCTTAACTTGAACGAATGAACTTGAACCCTAAATATTTATAGTTTTTACTTATTGAATATTTAGTATTTATTCATTTATTTTTAGACATGATTTCTGCTGTGATGTCAAAGGTCATACTAGGAGATCAAAATAGGTTAATTACATGTAAACAAGGCAAATCAATCAGTAAATAATTTTCTAATCCATAATACTAATTTATTTTTATCAAAACATTTAAATGCTTTAATGATGCACTTGATGACATTTATATGTGTTTTCTGTGGATTCTCTCTGGTTTATGAGGTCAGTGTTTGTGTCTGTGTGTGCGGTGACCTGCATCATGATGTGACGTTCACTCACTCTGTGTTTGTTTGTTTCAGTGTACGGAGCGTCTGTCAGAGCCGGGCGAGAGACGAGCAGCCTGAACACGTGCAGGTTGGTTTTACCTCTGTGATTTATTGTTACATTGTCTTTAGCTTTTAAGGCACTTCATTCTGTTTAAATAGAGAGATTCGCTGCAACTCTGAGCCCGTGGCTACGAGCCGCCCTTCATCGCATGCAAGTGATGTTACGCAGAATTAACAATGTATTGTTTTGTTAAATCCAATGTAATTGTAACTTTTTACCATAATTTTTTTTCTGCTGCATTCTTTCATTCTTTACTTACAAAGAATCTCCTGATTTCTGCGAGGAGATAAAAAGAGTGATGTCTGAATATTCAGAGAGAGAATCTGTGTCTGGATGTGATTTTACAGACTGAATGAGATTCTGAGAGAAACCAGAGCTCAATTAATGTCACACTGACAACAGAGAGACGTGATGCTGTGTGTGTCTCTCTCTCTCTCACGCTCACACACACACACTCACACACACACACACACACTCACACACATTCTCTCACACACACACACACTCACACACATTCTCTCACACTCACACACACACACTCACACACATTCTCTCACACACACACACACACACACATTCTCTCACACTCACACACATTCTCTCACACACACACTCACACACATTCTCTCACACTCACACACATTCTCTCACACACACACACACACTCACACACATTCACACACACTCTCACACACACACACTCACACACATTCTCACACACACACACTCACACACATTCTCACGCGCACACACTCTCTCTCTCACGCACACACACTCACACGCACACACACACTCTCTCAACACACACACCCTCACACACTCTCTCTCACACACACACACCCTCACACTGACTCACACACACACACACACAGTCACATACATACACACACTCTCTCTCACACACACCCTCACACTGACTCACACACACTCACTCTCACACTGACACACAAACACTGACACTCACACACTCTCTCTCACACACACTCACACTCACACACTCACACACACACTGACTCACACACACTCTCTCTCACACACACTCACACATACACTCTCACACATTGACTCTCACACACCCACGCTGACACACACACACACACACACACACACACACACACACACACACTGACTGACACACACACACACACACACACACACACACACACTGACTCTCACACACACACACACACACACACACACACACACACTGACTCACACTCACACACACACTGACTCACACACACTCTCTCTCACACACACTCACACATACACTCTCACACATTGACTCTCACACACCCACACTGACACACACACACACACACACACACACTGACTCTCACACACACTCTCTCTCACACACACACACACACACACACACACTCACATGCACACACTGACGCACAGACACACACACACACACACACACACATACATACTGACTCACACAGACACAGACAGACACACACACACACACACACATACAGATACACACACACACACGCTGACTCACACAGACACACACACACACACACACACACAGTCCTCTGTGAGCCTGAAACTGACTCCACCCCCTCTACTTCTTCTCCTTCTGTTTCTTAAACACTTCTTTCCCATAATCTCTCTGTGTCAGGATGAGGAGTCTCTCTCTGTCGATGCTGAAGCAGAGCTGGTCTCTGCAGGTCTGTGGCGTGAGCTGCAGGCTGTGCAGGAAGCCCCGTACGAGAGCCAGCATGAGGAGGTGACTGATCTGGATGTAGAGAGAGTGAGAGACGCTCAGATCAGATCTCATCCAGAGGAAACACATCTCTCACACTTACAGGAGAAACATCATCAAGAGCTGCTGGAGCAGGAGATCGCCAAGGTGAATTTTATAAGAGTACTCGTGGAATTTACTAATTTAAGCTGAAAAACATGTCTTATGTCTTCATTGTGTTTTACTGTGTTGTGTTGTTTTTATTAGACATTTTATTGGAAATTCTGCATTTTTGTCTTGAATTCGCTGATTCATGATTTGAAATTTTTGTCTTTAATTCATGATATGATCTATTAAAACTTTGTTTCGAACTTTGCTTCAGTTCATGCCTTTATGATTTACAAATGTTAGATATGGTCATGAATTGTCAGTTTGATGATTTTGTGTGTTTTGTGTGTCAGGTGATCGTGCAGATGTCAGTTGAATTCGCTCAACAGACTGAATTCACCCGCATCAGTAAACAGATCCGAGAGACGAGCACAGCCGTACAGACTGATGACACTGAAGATGAGATGAGGAGAGAGGAGAGACTGACTGATGATTGGTCTGATTCTGTTACCGTGACGACATCACAGAGATGCACACAGGTGAGTTTACAGTACAGTGCCTCATGTGGGTCAAATAAAATAAATAATTTGGCCTGTTTCAAAACACTGTGCTTTATGATTTCTGTATTTTCTTGTGGATTTTGTTTGTTTGTAATTATTAGGATTAAGACTGGGTTGTCATGGCAACCATTTCAATTTAATGTCTGTAATATAAAGCGCTCTGATTCATTCTGTGACTTGGAAGAACCGTGTGTGTGCGTGTCTATGCGCGTGTGTGTCTGCGTGCCTGTGTGCGCGCGTGCCTGTGTGTCTGTGTGCGCACGTGTCTGTGTGTCTGTGTGCGCACGTGTCTGTGTGCGCACGTGTCTGTGTGTCTGTGTGCGCGTGAGTCTGTGCACGCGCGCGTCTGTGTGCGCGTGTGTCTGTCTGTGTGTCTGTTTGTATGTGCGCACGTGCCTGTGTGTCTGTGCGCGTGCGCGTGTCTGTGCGCGTGTCTGTGCGCGTGCCTGTGCCTGTCTGTGCGCGCGCGCGGGTGCAGGTGTGTCTGTGTGCGCGCGTGGGTGCCGGTGTGTCTGTGTCCGTGTGCGCGCTTGTGCCTGTCTGTGCGCGCGCGTCTGTGCCTGTCTGTGCGCGCGCGTCTGTGCCTGTCTGTGCGCGCGCGTCTGTTTGTCTGTGCACACGCCTGTCTGTGCGCGTGTCTGTGCCTGTCTGTGCGCGTGCGCGTGTCTGAGCCTGTCTGTGCGCGCGCGCGGGTGCCTGTGTGCCTGTGTGTGCGCGCGCGGGTGCCGGTGTGTCTGTGCGCGCGCGCGCGGGTGCTGGTGTGTCTGTGCGCGGGTGCCGGTGTGTCTGTGTCCGTGTGCCTGTGTGCGCGCTTGTGTCTGTGTCCTTGTGTCTGTGTGCGCGCGTGTCTGTTTGTCTGTGCGCGCGTGTCTGTGCCTGTCTGTGCGCGCGCGCGGGTGCCGGTGTGTCTGTGTCCGTGTGCCTGTGTGCCTGTGTGCGCGCGCACGCGTTTGTGTCTGTGTGCCTGCGTGTGTCTGTGTGCGTGCGCGTCTGTGTGCGCGTGTCTGTGCCTGTCTGTGTGCGCGCGCGTGTGTGTGAATGAATTGTCTCTGGACTGAGTGTCATTTTGTAGCATTGAACACTTCTCAGCTCACATTTACCGCATGAACACACACTTATACACACATTTGCTGCATTTTGCTCATTTGTTTTTGACAAGATGAGACTAAGCACGTTATTTAACTGAAGACTCAACTTTAAAATTCTTGATTGTGATTCAAATTCATTAAAAGGTGTAATGAGTCGTCAGCTTCTCTGTCGAGCAGAAATCAGGAGATTTGAAGATCTGCAGGGACGTTCATGCCATGATGGCTTTACAGTATATAGTTTATTACATCAAATTAATTTCATTATTTTGACTAATTATTGGCTTTTCCACAGTGATTAATTTGTATATTTAGACGTCTGACTGATATGATGGCTGATATTATAACTATTTTGTTTTGAAATCACATGATTTGTGAAATCAGGCATCAAAACAAAAATCTATCAGGTCAGTACTGGTACTGTGTACACAGTGTATTATAGATGTTTTATAGGAACTGAGGTTGAAATATCAAAATTCCCCCAAAAATACACACCTTTGGCAAAATGTATGCCGCTGGCATTAACACAGACAAAATGATCGAAAAAATAAAATGTCCCGAAGGTCGCACAAGGGTTAATACTGAGAAGTAGAACTTTTGAAGACCCTCTTTTGACCAAATCCCAGAAGAAAAATTACTCTCTAGAAAACATCTACAAAGTATTTCGAATAATTTTTTTTATATTTTGTAACACTTTTACATCATAAATCATAATGCAACATTTACAAACATTACACCTCAAATTTCTGTCATTTTCTTTACCGTTGCTTTTCCCACTGGTGGTCATGAAATGAGCTCTGCCACACATCCCAATGTAAAAATCATCCATTTAAAACCTCGAAAAGATAAGAAAAATAGATTTTTCTCACCTTCATGCCATCCCAGACGTGTATGACTTTCTTCTGCAGAACACAAAGTTGAGATGTAACACTTCTGTGAGCCGCTCGCTGAACTGATGCTATTCTTAAAGAGACAGTACCTTTTAAGCGCTTGTTCTACATATAAGTGGAGATACTTGTAAATAGCACAGATAATGCATGTAAACAATAAACATGGAACAAAATATATATGTAAGCAATATAATATATGCAATTATTATTTATGGATGGAATACATGGAGCGTGTATCGAGAGTTCTGGCAGATTTGCCGTGCATTATTTCCACATGCAAATGAGCTTTGCGGCAAACTTGCAGGTTTGCCAGAGAAGTGTTTGCCTGTAGTTGCAAATTGTCTGTTGTCGTCAAAGGTTTGCTGCAGGTTCATCACTACCTGTGAAGATCTGCAGACTTCGAGCGCACATTCGCGGCAAACCGCGAGCTCTTTTACATGACTGGCAAATTTGCTGCAAGTTTGCCAGAACTCTCGATCTTTGTAGGGGCGAGCCGTAATCACAACACATTTAACTTTAGTAATGTGCTGTATTCCTGTCTCTCTTTCACTCTGTTTTGTTGTCAGGCAGCTGTGCATGCTGTTATTGTGTGTTTGCAGTGATCTCTCTAAAGCTCAACATCATGTGTAATATTTGAGTGATATTGAATCTGTGTGTGACAGAGAGAAGAGGAGCTGCAGCAGATGAAGGACAGAGAAACACAGTCATATCCCTGCATGCAAAACAACAGCACACAGACAGAGCAGGTAATGTAAACAATAGAGTTTCTCTGGTGACAGACCCCGCCTGTGATACCCAAATGATCTGCTACTTCTGTGTAGTGTGAAGTACACACAGCACTAATATTCACTTCTGAACACAGTCTTAGTTTGTATATAAAAACTCTTCTGGCCCATCTGCACTTCCTCATCTGTGCCATGAGGTGCCGTCTGTCTCCAAAGTAACCATTGCCTCAAGTGCAGCTGTTACTATGGCAGCACAATGGTTGCACTGAGTCGCAGCGCTCAGCCTGACTGTCAAACAACAAACACAACTGCATGAAAACACTGTTTTACATGAGTTTATACTGACTGGAATAACATGACAGGCTTTTTATTTGCTGTTTCTCTGCTGCCTGTTCATAAACTACAGAAGAGAGAGGAAGACGAGGAGGTGATGAAGGGCAGAGGTCACGAAACAACTGTGACATCACAGTCACCTGCACAAGATCCAGAGCTCTCTTCTGATGTCATCACTACAGAGAGGTGAGACAGTAATGATCATTTTTGCCTCGAGAGAGCTAGATAGAATTTCAGTAAGCTCAAAATGAATTATTTGATAATGTTTCAAATTTAGACAAACATGCATGCAGAAAGACAGACAGATTTATAGACATTGGTAAATATACAGACAGATAGATAGATAGATAGACAGACAGACAGACAGACAGTCAGAGATGGACAGACAGACAGTCAGAGATGGACAGACAGACAGACAGAGATGGACAGACAGACAGACAGAGATGGACAGACAGACAGAGATGGACAGACAGACAGACAGATAGATAGATAGTCAGAGATGGACAGACAGATAGATAGATAGTCAGAGATGGACAGAGAGATAGATAGATAGTCAGAGATGGACAGAGAGATAGATAGATAGATAGATAGACAGACAGTCAGAGATGGACAGACAGACAGTCAGACAGATAGATAGATAGTCAGAGATGGACAGACAGATAGATAGATAGATAGACAGACAGTCAAAGATGGACAGACAGACAGTCAGAGATGGACAGACAGATAGATAGATAGACAGACAGTCAGAGATGGACAGACAGACAGTCAGAGATGGACAGACAGATAGATAGATAGACAGAGATGGACAGACACACAGATTTATAGACAGATTGATAAATATACAGACATAGACTGACTGACAAACATGCATGCAGACAGACAGACAGACAGATAGATAGGTAGATAGATATAGATAGGCAGACAGACAGATTGATAGACAGACAGACAGGTAGACAGATAGAGAGACAGACAGGCAGGTAGACAGACAGACAAATGGACAGACAGACAGGTAGATGGATAGATAGACAGACAGATTGATAGACAGATAGATAGATAGATAGACAGGTAGACAGACAGATAGAGACGGACGGACAGTCAGACACAGACAGACAGATTGATAGATAGATAGAAAGACAGACAGACAGACAGATGGATAGACAGTCAAAGAGGGACAGACAAATAAATAGACAGACAGACAGACAGACAGATGGATAGACAGTCAGAGAGGGACAGACAAATAGACAGACAGAAAGGGAAAGATAGATAGATAGATAGGTAGATAGACAGTCAGAAATGGACAGACACACAGATTTATAGACATTGATAAATATACAGACAGATAGATAGGTAAACAGACAGACAGACAGTCAGTCAGAGATGGCCAGATAGGCAGACAGACAGTCAGAGATGGCCAGATAGCCAGAAAGACAGACAGACATACAGACAGACAGTCAGTCGGAGATGGACAGACAGACAGACAGACAGACAGACAGTCAGTCAGTCAGAGATGGACAGACAGACAGTCACAGATGGACAGACAGATAGATAGATAGACAGATAAATAGATAGAGATGGACAGACACACAGATTTATTGACAGATTGATAAATATACAGACTGACAGAGAGACAGACAGACAGACAGACAGATATAGATAGACAAACAGACAGACACATAGATTGAAAGACAGACAGGTAGACAGACAGAGAGAAAGATAGATATACAGACAGTCAGAGATGGCCAGACAGAAAGACAGACAGACATTCAGTCAGAGATGGCCAGACAGACAGAAAGACAGACAGACAGTCAGTCAGTCAGAGATGGACAGACAGTCAGTCAGTCAGAGATGGACAGACAGACAGTCAGTCAGTCAGAGATGGACAGACAGACAGTCAGTCAGTCAGAGATGGACAGACAGACAGACGGTCAGTCAGTCAGAGATGGACAGACAGACAGATGGTCAGTCAGTCAGAGATGGACAGACAGACAGACGGTCGGTCAGTCAGAGATGGACAGACAGTCAGTCAGTCAGTCAGAGATGGACAGACAGACAGTCAGTCAGTCAGAGATGGACAGACAGACAGACGGTCGGTCAGTCAGAGATGGACAGACAGACAGACGGTCGGTCAGTCAGAGATGGACAGACAGACAGACGGTCGGTCAGTCAGAGATGGACAGACAGACAGACGGTCGGTCAGTCAGAGATGGACAGACAGACAGATCGGTCGGTCAGTCAGAGATGGACAGACAGACAGTCGGTCGGTCAGTCAGAGATGGACAGACAGACAGTCGGTCGGTCAGTCAGAGATGGACAGACAGACAGTCGGTCGGTCAGTCAGAGATGGACAGACAGACAGTCGGTCGGTCAGTCAGAGATGGACAGACAGACAGTCAGTCGGTCAGAGATGGACAGACAGACAGACAGACAGAGAGACAGATTGACAGACAGACAGAGAGACAGATTGACAGACAGATATAGACTGACACCCATTGATGGGTAGTTAGAAATGTCTCAGTGTAACGATCAGTATGTCTGATCGTGTCTGTTTTCTGTCGCTCTTTCAGGGATTTGTTGCGTAAGGCGAACATTCGCTTGCGTCAGGTGCTGATTGACGTGTTGAAGACGACATCAGCGGCAGAGGAAACTATCGGCCGTCATGTGGAGGGAATCCTGGAGTCCAGTAAGAGTCCGCTGAGAGCCACCTTGCAGAAGATCCCAGCAGACAGCCTCAAACCGAACAGACTGACAGCAGGACCTGCAGGAGGTCAGAAGCACATTAACACACAATAATGCCACGTACTGTTTTTATACAGACTTGGCTTAGGGTTTATTCAAAACCCTTAAAGACCAACATTTCTGAGTTTAACTCTTAGTTGAGTTTTCATCCACCAAACCCGGCACAGACCTTCAGACTGTTCTGTCTTGGGTTGCTTTAGTCACTTGAATTGATCACAACAAGAGTTTCTAAAGAAGTACATGTCATCTGTCATTAAACTCAGCCATTAGTGAAGCTGATGAGTTAATAACAGATAACAGGATGTTTTCCTGTAGATCTGCTCCTGTGGAACCAGTGAAGCCACTCTCCATCCTGTCCATCTTGTTTGTCCTTTTCTATTGTCACTCTTTCCATAGAGATGTTTTGTGCACTGTTGAGCTGAGGTCATGTGACTGAACCACACCAGACGTGTGTGTGTGTGTGTGAACGGGTGTGTTATGTGATGTGAAAGTTAAATTTGGGGGCAGTGGTAGCTCAGCGGTTAAGGCTCTGGGTTACTGATCAGAAGGTCAGGGGTTCAAGCCCCAGCACCGCCAAGATGCCACTGTTGGGCCCTTGAGCAAGGCCCTTGACCCTATCTGCTTCAGGGGCGCCGTATCATGGCTGACCCTGCACTCTGACCCCAGCCTAACTGGGATATGTGAAAAAGAAGAATTTCACTGTATATGTGCAAATGTATAATGTGTGATAAATAAAGAAAATTATAAAAAAATTATAAAAAAAAAAAAAAAAAATGTTGTGCTCTGAACATCTCATATCGTGTGTTCAGCTCGCTTTGAGCTCGGATGGAAGATGAGACAGACACGCCTATAACTCAACACCCAAAACACACAAAAGATCCTGAACGAAACTGTGTGCTCAGCTAAACGCTCATCTACTGTACATCACATCTGTCTTAATCTCAAAACAACACGCGCTTCACTTAGTAGAAAGTTTAGTAGTTGTGTTTGCTCAATCAAGCATCACTGTAACTGTTGCTCAAAGAAAAGATCAAAGACTGTAACATTAGTTCAATCTTTGACTCTGTAAGTCTTTTGATGACACTGTCCTTCATTAGTGACCCAGTGAAGCTCTTTTGTCCCGTACACAGACGCGTCCTCTGAGAGCTTCCATGGCAGTGAGACAGGCGCTGGTGACATCAGCGTGTTTTCAGTGGAGACAGATGAAGTACTGGAGACGTCGCAGAAGATTCCGGGGGTGGAGCTACAGCTGCAGGAGGCGGAGCTTCAGCTGGAGATGGAGGAGGATTTGATGAGCATCAGCACACGACTGCAGAGCGCCGTGGAGAAACTGCTCATCACCATCACCGAGACAACCACTCAGGTACGGCAAGAGCAGAGGGACAAAATAGACAATCCACTTTTCACCAGGCCTTCATCATTTATTTTTGGTACTTTTCAAATGTCTTTTATGTCTAGATTTGACTGTTTTAGCCTTCAGACCTAGACTTTCAGTATTAAACTATGAGAATCCATTATAAAAATACAAATTATTGCATGTTTAAAACTATGATCGTCGAAACATAAGCAATAAACATAAGCATTTTGATATATATTGTGTGAAAATTATTTCTGACATCATTTCCAGCACACCAAACAATTTGACCCCGAATAAAGTTTCGGAGTGTCTATTTGCACCCCAATAGTCTGGTGAGAAAACAGGAATATACTAATTAAAATAATAGATAAAAGTGAATCTAAATGTTGATTTCGTCGCAGTGATTTGCTCACGGTGAAAGTCGGGGAGAGCAGAGAAGGGTTTGATCCAGAGGCAGGGTTTGTCGATCGCACTCGTTCCCGCGGCTCAGCATCGCTTGTGTGTACATTGCATCACCGTATATTTTAGTAACCATAGTTTTTGGCAGAAACCATAGTTTTAATGCAATTAACCATAGTGTTACGATGGTGGTAATATACAGGAGTAACCATGGTTAATTGTATGGTTACTGTGAATTTACAACAAAATACCATGGTGAAACCATGGTTACTATAGTAAAACCATGGTTAAGCTTAGGTTTAGGGGTAGGGGTTAATATAGTATGTCTGTGGGACTCTAAATAAACACAATAAACACACTGCAGTGATGCCCATTCTGTATGTTAGTATTTAATAATGGTTGCAAATAGTATCTGACACTATGTGCACCAGGGTGCAATTAGCAATTGCACCAATGTATTTGAAATTGCATACCATATACTCAGAAAAAAAACGTACCAAGAAGAAGACTATTGGGGATTCAGGCCTAATTCACTCACTGGCAGTGATAATGGGAATATGATTAAGTCATACTGGGAGCGTATGTTGTTTAAACTAAACCTCATGCTGGTAATATCAGATGATGTTTCTCGTGAGACATCAGAGCTCGCACTAACACTCACACAAGTTCTGTATAGTGGGCGGGGCCATTCATTCTGGTTGCCCGTAGATACCAGCGGATTTGCATAATGTTTCGGTCTCCATAGCAACAGCTTACAACACCCCTGTGTTCATCCATTCTATCATAAATCTGTGTGTGTGTGCGTGTGCGCGCACGTGAGTTGGTGTAAAGTGAAACCGTGTCTTCTAATAGTTTATTTTAGCGTCTCTCTGTTCTTCCATTTCTGGTACAGATTAATATCTTGACTACAGAATTCAGCCGTCTTACATCAGTGCTGATATTGTCAGAGATATAGTTGACATATTTAAGATTGAAAGATTTAGATTACATGACATCCTGATCAACTTGAAATGTGAGTTAATATGGATGTGTGGAGATTTTGAAAAGACAACATGAAATTCTTTGTCTGCTTAAGCTGAGATACATTTAGTTTACGTGGGCGAATCTCACAAAACCTGTTAATTTGTCATTTCCGGGTCATATTTCATGTTCCACATTTCATGTAAAATAATACACTGTATTTTTCACAAAGGGAGCTTATTTTAAAAATGTTGCATTGTGACTATTTTTATGACAATGAAACATACATTCACCGAGCTCTTTATTAGGAACACTATGCTCCTTATAGAGTGCCCTTCTGCTGTTGTAGCCCATCCGCCTCAAGGTTCGACATGTTGTGCATTCAGAGATGCTGTTGTGCATTCAGAGATGCTATTCTGCTCTCAGTCTGGCCATTCTCCGTTGACCTCTCTCATCAACAAGGCGTTTCTGTCCACAGAACTGCCGCTCACTGGTTGTTTTTTTGTTTGTTTTTGGCACCATTCTGAGTAAACTTTAGAGACTGTTGTGTGTGAAAATCCCAGAAATACTCAAACCAGCCCATCTGGCACCAACAGTCATGCCACGGTCCAAATCACTGAGATCAAATTTTTTCCCCATTCTGATGGTTGATGTGAACATTAACTGAAGCTCCTGACTCGTATCTGCATGATTTTATACACTGTACTGCTGCCACACGATTGGCTAATTAGATAATAAGTAGATGCACAGGTGTTCCTAATAAAGTGCATGGTGAGTGTATTCACCCCCCAAATTCTTATCACTGTAATGCAAAATGATATAATGCTAATATTTCAATTGTAAAGTAATTCAGGGCGTGCTGAGTGACTCCAGCCAGGTCTCCTAAGCATACCAAATTGGCCCGGTTGCTAGGGAGGGTAGAGTGCACATGGGGTAACCTCCTCGTGGTCGTGATTAGTGGTTCTCGCTCTCAATGGGGCGTGTGGTAAGTTGTGTGTGAATCATGGAGAGTAGCATGAGCCTCCACATGCTGTGAGTCTCCGCGGTGTCATGCACAACGAGTCACGTGATAAGATGCGCGGATTGACGGTCTCAGAAGCGGAGGCAACTGAGACTTGTCCTCCGCCACCCGGATTGAGGTGAGTAACCGCGCCACCACGAGGACCTACTAAGTAGTGGGAATTGGGCATTCCAAATTGGGAGAAAAGGGGATAAAAATCAAAAATTAAAATTAAGTAATTTTACATCAAGGTAACATTAGTGTACTGTCTTTATGCTAATTTAAATGATTAAAAAAAAAATCTTTGAATTACAGTGTTTTTACTGTAATATTATTAAAAACAATTGCTGTTTTACAGTACTTAGAATCTGTTTAAAATTCGCAATGAGAATAATAGGAATTACTTGGCAGTAAAACGTCCAGATGCATTGTAGTAATTTATTTATTTGCATGACTGTAAGGAGACTTGGAGAGGATTTGCTTAATTGTCATGAAAGTAATACTGCAATGCTAAACTTAAAAATAGGCTTTGATCTCATAATTGCTAAAGAAAATTTCAGTAACACTTTACAATAAGGTTCCATTCATTAACATTAGTAAATGCTTTAGGTTTCATGAACTAACAATTAACAATATATTTTTTACAGCATTTATTCACATGTTAATGTTAGTTATGCATTGTTATTTACTAATGTTAACATGTATAACTCTCGATTTTATAAATGTATTTTATATTTACCAAGATTAATAAATGCTGTAATAGTATTGTTCGTTGTTAGTTCATGTTAACTAATGGTAACACTTATTGTAAAGTGTTACCAAAATTTCTTATCTTTTTCTATTGGGGTGAAATGTGACCCAAACATGTTTTCATGAGATGCAACCAAGCACTCTAAGCCATGCTGTATTTTAATCTACGTAAATTACTGCATTGACCATCATCTAAAGCGATTACAGGTGCTGAAGTGTTCAAGTAATTTTATTGGTGGATCTGTAAAGTTAATCGTGTAACTTCTTCTTGAGGAATAAAGATTTAGAGAAGTTGGCATGCCGGATGAATGGTTAATCAATAATTTTTGTTGTCGGGAAGAGAATGAAATTACTCAGATGGAATGAAAGCACCACATTCCACAGAATTAATCGTCTCAGCAAGCTTTAAAATGTCTCATCTTTAATTATGTGGAGCAGGAATCCAGTCGGACAGGCTCGGGCAGGGTGCGGGAGGGCGTGCACATTAAATCAACCTGTCCGCTCACCTGCAGCTTTTGAGTCAGGCCCTTTACGTCTACGTAAGCTGCACATGTCCACAAACAAGGAAGTGCACGCTCACTCCGGTGACTGAATGTTTGGATAAGAGAGAAAGAAAGATGAGCTCCCCCCAGAGTTATGCTGTGGTCTGTTCTCGCCCCCGGCTCCCTGTCAGGTCGAGCAGTTAATGAGGCCCTGCGTTTTCCCAGTGGAGCGTTGCCACGGCGGCATGGAATTGTTAAAGAGTTTCCAGCAGGAATAATGGAGTTCTAATCTGAAAGAGAGACACGACAGCAAGCTCTTGAACAAGCTATCCTGCTTCAAACATGTCTGGATTGGATTACATGCCACAGGTTGCACTTGTGAGGACTTAACACAGATTTTCTCTTTTACAACCCTCTGGAACGATTTGATCATTTACCTGAGGCTTGTATTACCTGACTGACCATGTGAGCTGTCCCGTGTGTGTACATGGAGAAGTCACTTCTATAGAGACTGTTGCTGAGCAGTGTGATGTTAAACTCCTCCATCAGTTTATACCAGATCTCTCATTCACGTTTGACTACAATGACTCTACTCTCTGCACAAATCTGTCTGGAAGTTGCTTAGAATCGCGAGAGAAGAAATCTGCTCCACAATGGATTCTTATCGTACGTATTGGAATTCTCTACGGGACGACTGGTTGGAAAGCCAGGATCAGGATATCTATGAAGTGGAATCGCGCATCCCGTTACCGCGACCCTTCCCCCTAAGCAGTTTTCTCCATGAGAAGAACTCTGTGGTGGTGCAAACGCAGATTTCACACGTCAACCACCGAGCTAATGGTCACCTTCTCAAAGTTGTTTCAAAAATTTCCCTACCCACTCCTCCGTACACCGTAAGTGTGATCGGACCCATTCAGAGGTCACAGCGGTGTTTGTTGTTACCTGTATACTCCATTATGTCACTTCCTGGTAGTGCTTGTAGTATTTGACCTTTGGTGTCGTAGATTGAGCATTGTGCATGGTGAATGCGGAGAAAGGTGCCTGTGAAGGTTTTACAGTGTTGAAGAGTTTAGTGTCTATGTGCTTTAGATAAGAGTTTTACCACTCACAGCTCATGACACTGTCAACAAAATCAACAGTTTTTGTACATGTTGACTTCAGTGTAATGAGATTCCTGGGTGTGTTTCTGTTTAAGAAGTGCTTTGTTTATACTCTTGAAAATGGAGACCGATGACACTATTACATATTGATTACAAAATCCTGCCTTTTAAAATGTTTCCTTTAGTTTCACTCTCTTTCGTGTGAATCTTTAACCCCATAAAGATAATCACTTGTTCACAGGACATTAACTCTATAGATAACATAAATGTGCCAGATTAAGGTTGTTAGTGTTAAACAGAAACACAGAAAAATTTAATTGTGGTTTTTAGTTTGTATATTGAAATGATGTACCCTGCTAACAGATATAAGTGTGTAGTATTTCAAGTATTGATGTTAATAATTTATTGAAGTCTCAGCAATGAAGTTCAATCCCCATGAGTAGAAACACAGAGAATCTTTATAACATTTTCTGAATGTGATGGTGTCAAGTCAATGTTATTTGTATAGCACTCTTCACAATACATTGTTTCAAAGCAGTGTTACGGAAAATACTGCCTAGTACCTCCAATGAGAAAGACAAAGGTGAGAATGACAAAGAAAGCTCCCTTATAAGGTGGGAAATGTGCAGAATTCTGTGGAATGGATTTAAACATGGGAAAATGTGTTAAAAGGAATGTTCTGGACTCAATATAAGTTCAGCTCTATCGACAGCATTTGTGACATTCTGGAAAAAAATTAAATAAAATCATGGTTACAGTAAATGCTAGTATATATTTAATTTTACGTCTTTATGTCTTGCACAAAGTCGAGTGCTCATATATTCTCTTCTGAGCGCGAGTCGATATAGATGCATTTGACGCGTGCACTACGACTGTTACATTTTAGGACAGTCAACGGCAGTTGCATGCGCCAATAACTCACAAAGATGCGACATTAGAAAAACAGAAGTATACTTCGGCTTTAAGGCATGTACATATGAAGTACATGGGCAGGCCAGTAAATGTTAAAGCTAAACATTCGGAAAGCTGTTTGTAAACTGTTTATTTTGCAGCACACCGTATTGAAAGTTTAGGCAAAAGATTTAAACTTTATATGTGATGATACGTGGTATGTGCAAGAATACAAGAAAATAACTATTTACATTTGAGAAAAAAGTTCATCTGCTCAGAACAATAGTCCCGACAGGAAAAATGACGATTTAGACACTTAACATAGTTAATTTACTTAAATAGTTAAGCTCAATTTTAGTTAATAGTCAATTTTAGTAATTAATAATTTTCATTATATTTATTTTTCACACATTATACATTTGCACATATACAGTGAAATTCTCTTTTTCACATATCCCAGCTAAGCTGGGGTCAGAGTGCAGGGTCAGCCATGATACAGCGCCCCTGGAGCAGATAGGGTCAGTGGCATCTTGGCGGTGCTGGGGCTTGAACCCCCGACCTTCTGATCAGTAACCCAGAGCATTAACCGCTGAGCCACCACTGCCCCTTGGTGTCAGAAATGGGATATAGTAGTAGTATATAGTAGATAGTATAATTAAACAAATAAGTATACGTATCTTTTTCTCTACATTATGGCCTACATTACAGCTTTTCGAAAACGCTCTTTTAAGTTCAATTTAAAAACGCGCCTTCGCGGGGGCCTGGGTATCTCAGCGAGTATTGACGCTGACTACCACACCTGGAGTCGCGAGTTCGAATCCAGGGCGTGCTGAGTGACTCCAGCCAGGTCTCCTAAGCAACCAAATTGGCCCAGTTGCTAGGGAGGGTACAGTCACATGGGGTAACCTCCTCGTGGTCGCTATAATGTGGTTCTCGCTCTCAGTGGGGCGTGTGGTGAGTTGTGCGTGGATGCCGCGGAGAATAGCACGAAACCTCCACACGCGCTACGTCTCCGCGGTAACGCGCTCAACAAGCCACCTGATAAGATATGCGGATTAACGGTCTCAGACGCGGAGGCAACTGAGATTCATCCTCCGCCACCCGGATTGAGGCGAGTCACTACATCACCACGAGGACTTAGAGCGCATTGGGAATTGGGCATTCCAAATTGGGGATAAAAAAAAACGCATCTTCGCGTTGTGTTGTGGGCAGGGAAAACTGAGATATGTGACGCAGTCATGTGATCCATACAACCCAAAACAACCAAGATATCCGCCCATGTTGTTGCGATAAATGTTACTTGTACAATCTTCACATTGCATTCCTTCAAAGGTAACGGGAAGTTTACTGGGAATTGCTGTCCGGCGAAAGCACACGTCGACAAAACACGTTTTCATTCGATTCAGTGTGGACGAGCAAATTTGGGAAAATGTTTGTAAGCGGCAGTATGGACGGAGAATGTTTCGAAGCAAAACGATTTTCAAATGTATCAGGATTAATGTAATAAAATCACTTATTATACGGCTGTCTGGAATACTCCATTCTGATTGGTCAATGGCGCAATCTAGCTGTCCGATATTGCTCTGTAACAGCCGCACATTCACGTATCAGACCGCTTGTCTGGGTACTGCAAGCCATCTCTGCTGATCACTCTGGCCCCATTGACTTCCATTGTAAGTGTCTCACTGTAACCCAGATTTTTGCTTTTTTTAAAGGAAAGTCGAAAGTATTATTTTTGTGGTAATCAACATTATGCCACAATGCCGTCGATTGAGCTGTTAACTTGCACTGTTAAATCCTGCTGTGATTCAGGGGTTAAACCTGCTTTGACCAGCTGACCCCATTCACCCAGAGCTACACATAACCTTTCTGTCTCTCTCTTAGCTGGAACATGCACACATCACGCAGACGGAGCTGATGCGAGAGAAGTTTAGGCACAATGAGGAGATCGAGGAGCTGCTGCGCAGACAGGAAGAGCTGCAGGAGCGTCTCGGTGAGGAGGGCCGAGCGCGAGAACAACTGGCACTGGAGCTGCACAAGGCCGAAGGTGTGTGTGTATGTGTTTTAGGATGTGAGGAGGATCTATGAGTGTGTGAAAGGGGAGGGATGTGTTTACTTCAGGCACTCAGTATATTTTGGGTGTGCGAGTGTTTGTGTACATGTGTGGACAGTTACACCCAGAACTGTGACCGCAGTCCGTCTCCACTGATGTCCTCTCCAGCCATGATTCATTGAAACAAACACATTTTAAACTGTAGTTTAGTTTCAGACCAGTGAGCTGTCTACATAGGCAGCTACCGTCTTAGAGCGGTTCACACAGGACGCATTCTCGTGTTCTGTACCTGCATTATGTTTTACTGGTTGGTTTGTAACGTATACTGTACATGCTACAGATGAACGACTTCGGCCGTTGTGCCACGTCTTGCTGTTTTATCAATGTCTCGTGCCATGAGTGCTCTGTTAAGATTGTTTTGAATGCAGGAATGTGCCCTGTGTGAACGGCCCCTAAGGACAGCATCCTAACCCAAATGGAACCTTAGAAGTTTTAAAATGACTGAATAAATGTAACATTTTTCATCAATACTTTCCTCGATTCTATCCAGTTAGTGAGGGAGAGATACTCAGGACAGACTGATTGATCTCAGTGCTGATGTTTGTGTGTGTGCGTTTGGAAGAGACAGACAGTGACGGTGGTGTCTGGTATCTGACACACACACACACACACACACTCACACACACACACTGAGGGCCAACATTATTCCTGGGTTGTCAGGGTTGCACTCTTTTGTTTTATTCTTGTTTCTTTGTGTGTGTGTGTGGTGGAAATTGCCATATCGTAAATGTTAGCATGCATTCCTCATAGGTTCTGACTAGTTTGCTGTTCATTGGCTATTTAGCACTAAACATTTACCTGTCACAAGACAGTCAGATAGCATTCACATGTCCAGAACACTAATACTGAACGCCCCCCATCACAGTCCACAAGCACATCTTTGATAACAGTGTTACGAGAGGGTTTGTGTTGGGAGTGATGTTTGCTCTGCTGTCACTAATCTGTCATATGTTGAAACAGATGACATGCTGGAAGTGGCTGTAATTGCGCTGCATTGAGGGGCGTTCACACTGGCAGTGCGTCACAAGCGACAGTTGCAGATAGCAGAGTTGAGTTTAACTTTATTTAGATGTGCAGCAACGTATTGTGACATGACCAATGAAAGAACAGACATTGAAGCTCCTATTATTACGGCTGGATATTGATACAGATTTCCCGATTCGATTCCTGTTCACAAGCTCTCGATTCGATATCGATTCGTGTGGATATACAATATTTCTGTTACAATGTCCATTTTGCTTACATATGAAATGGTTTCTCCCTCAGCTAATGCTGTTGATAACACAGGGGACCTTTTACACCTTCTAGATACAATTCAGAAATATGCATGTTTACAAATTATATTTTATCATTACTTTTTCATCATATTGGTCAAATTTTAGCTTTTGAAAAATGTCCAAATTCAGTCTATTCCATCAATAAATGGCTTGAAATTGTATTTATTGCATATACTGTAGATTTTTGTTACATGTTTGTTGTTTTCTTGCAAAATTTGTACAATTTAAAGTATTTTAAAAAATAAAATCTTTTTTTTTTCTCCAAACTTTTTTTTTTTGTAAACTTTTGATTTTTGAACTTCTAAATGTATTCCGCTAAACAGTAATTCCAACATGATTCAAATGGAGTCCAGACTTCAGAAAAATTTTCATTGTTGACAAGTTTTTTCCCCTCCAAGTTTAGATCAGGAAATGATCTTGCGTTACAGGTGTGAAAAAATGGACACGGAGGAAAAAATAACTCTGAAAACCTGCAGACTTCGACCTCTAAAACATCCGTTATCCATTAAGGCTGCATGATTAATTGAATTACTATAAGTCTGAAATCGCAATATGGCCTTGTGTGATTACTAAACAGTAAAAGGCTGCATTTTAAAGTCTAATAATCTGCATTCACCTCTTCAGTCAGCGCTGTGTGATCACGTGGCGCCCTCTAGTGGTACACACTGAGCAGTGCAGCAATATGAAATGATTCATCATTACAGTTTAACTCAACGAAGTTTGTCATAATGATCACTTCCCAAGTGTTGGCTATAGATGCAGTACACTTGAAACACGTCACGGATCACCATTGTTGTAAAAGGAGCGGTGGATGTTTGATTCTCCCGTAGTCTTTCCATATGATTTTATATGAAGCGCCCATAACTGTCATGCAACTAACGCTTTATTATGAGTATTTAAAGAAAAGCAGACCGTTCATCAATATGCGCACAACGGCAAAACCTCGATTCCTCGATTTTATAAAATATATAAAAATCGTGTCAAATTGTTCAAACAGAGATTCTTGATGCATCTGAAAATCGATATTTTTACCCAGTCCTACATGTGAGCCGCTGCCTAAGTGAGTTTGATACTGCAGTCGTATATTGTGTTTAACATGACCTAAAAAGTGATTTCCGTTCTAATTATCTGGATTTTAATATCTGTAGGTGTGTAGGGTGTGGAACAGACAAAATCACACTTCAGATCTTCAGATTATCATCAGAATCTGAAGAAGAGCAGAAGTGTCTTTGTCACATTTTATAACATAGACAATGACATATCGTAACTTACAGCAGACTATCCTGATTCAAACGAGCCCAAACACAACATAATATGCTAAGAAGATCTTGAAATATTCCTGAAAATGTGTACATGGAAAGACGATGCACAAGAGGGCCCTCAACACATCGGGGGTGTGTGTGTGCATGTGCGTGCGTGTGTGTGTGTGTTTCGTGTGTGTGCACATGTTCGAGGATTTTGTGTGTGCAAACACACAACCACATACTGTATGTGCTCATCTAAAGGATTGTGATGCTCCTGAACACTTAATATTTCTTTATTTTAAAAAGGGGGCCTGGGTATCTCAGCGAGTATTGACGCTGACTATCACGCCTGGAGTTGCGAGTTCGAATCCAGGGCGTGCTGAGTGACTCCAGCCAGGTCTCCTAAGCAACCAAATTGGCCCGGTTGCTAGGGAGGGTAGAGTCACATGGGGTAACCTCCTCGTGGTCGTGATTAGTGGTTCTCGCTCTCAATGGGGCGTGTGGTAAGTTGTGCGTGGATCGTGGAGAGTAGCATGAGCCTCCACATGCTGCGAGTCTTTTTGTATAATAATCCATTCATTTCCAATGGCCGGTCATTTTTGACCGGGAACACAACAAGTGTAACAAAGTGAAATAAAACCAAAAAAATGTAAAGAAAATTTTAAATTTTTTGTGTGTGTTTTTAGACACAATATGTGAACATAGTTAGTTAAATTTATTCAAATTGGATTAAGTAAAAAAAAATAAATAAATAAAAATAAATAAATAAACCTAAAAAAAATAAAATAAATTATAATAATAATAAAAAAAAATTAAAACAATTGTACAAAATAAAATTAGTGACATGCCCGTTAATTAATCGCAATTAATCACATATATCAATATTTGCTGATAAATGCCCCCAAATAAAGTTAATTCATTAAAAATAATACATAAACATTCAATTAATTATACAAATAATATATGTAATGTATTATAATTCAGATGGAAATATATTGCATTATTGTGTCACTGATTAGACGATACAAAACATTCTGTCGAACCTCAAATCGCACTAAATTAACACGTTAAATTGGCAGCCCTATTTAGGCTATTTGTTGTGTTATTATTAAAAGTGTGAAACTCAGGTTCTGCGTGTAGTTTGAGTTCAGTGGTGTTTAAGGGAGCATTAGTTGTGACCTTCAGTCAGTTGTGTGCTGTTTGAAGTTTCTCATGTTTTCTGCTGTTTTGTTAGTCTGATTGCTCTCTGTAGCTTCATTTAATTTGCAAATGACTTTAAACAGTGTTGGATTGTTGTCATTAAATATTCATGAGTTTAAAAGTAACATATTTACTTGTGGCTGAGCATGTTATAGAGCAGTGTGATGCTTTGAGGAGGTGTTTAAATACTGATAAACTCATTCTTCTGTTCACCGTGAGACAATAAAATAATCAGGAAATGAGTTTGTGTCGGTTTATAAGTTCAGTCATATTTCATTTGGTTGAGTTGCATAACCAGTGTTTCCCTTGGATTTAGACCCATATTTACATGCACCCGATTTACTGTGGTTAGGTCATTATAGCTAGTCCTTCTAAAAATTCTCTCTAGAATTCAAATGGGCTGCATCAGTTTTGTGGTCTGTGGCACGTTATCAAGGGAAAAAATGTAAAGACTTGCTCCGCCTCTGAAACAACAGCTTTTCTGTTGACATCATCTCATTTTTCACATGCATTTCATATAGAGATGCTTTTCACCATCCAATCAATTCTGATGAATCAAGTCCTGACATTCTCATTTCACTTGGAAATACATCACATTACAGAAGTAAAATGGGATGTGTGTGCTGTTTTTCATAGACTCTAGTAGCTAAATTAAGAATTTCTCACATAAGGTTGATATTTTTGCTGCAGTCTCATGAAGTTTGAGGCTGAATGAGAGATGAGTGATCAGTGACCTGTGATGGTTTGAGACTGAATCGCTTTGTTCAGACCCTGTTAACCAAACGAGGCTTGGCATGCAGTGTGTGTCTGTGTGTGTGTGTCTGTGTGTGTGTGTCTGTGTGTGTGTCTGTGTGTGTGTCTGTGTGTGTGTCTGTGAGAGTGAGTGTGAGAGTGAGTGTGAGAGTGAGTGTGAGAGTGAGTGTGAGAGTGAGTGTGAGAGTGAGTGTGAGAGTGAGTGTGAGAGTGAGTGTGAGTGTGAGTGTGAGAGTGAGTGTGAGTGTGTCTGTCAGTGTGTCTGTCAGTGTGTCTGTCAGTGTGTCTGTCAGTGTGTCTGTCAGTGTGTCTGTCAGTGTGTCTGTCTGTGTGTGAGTGAGTGTGTGTGTGTGTGTGTCTGTCAGTGTGTGTGTGTCTGTCAGTGTGTGTGTGTGTCTGTCAGTGTGTGTGTGTCTGTGTGTGTCTGTGTGTGTGTGAGTGTGTGAGTGTGTGTGTCTGTGTTTGTGAGTGTGTGAGTGTCTGTGTCTGTGTGTGTCTGTGAGTGTGTGTCTGCGTGTGTATTTGTGTGAGTGAGTGAGTGTGTTTGTGTGTGTGTCTGTCTGTGTGTGTCTGTCTGTCTGTGTGTCTGTCTGTCTGTGTGTCTGTCTGTCTGTGTGTCTGTCTGTCTGTGTGTCTGTCTGTGTGTCTGTCTGTGTGTCTGTCTGTGTGTCTGTCTGTGTGTCTGTCTGTGTGTCTGTCTGTGTCTGTGTGTCTGTCTGTGTGTCTGTGTGTCTGTCTGTGTGTGTGTGAGAGAGAGAGAGAGTGAGTTTTGGGGAATGTTGGCATGCTTTTGTTTATCTGTGTGGTCTTGTGTTCAGTTTTGTCTGTAGTCTATCATTTATATCACACCTTTACATACTGTATATGCATGAATGTTTTATTTTGCTCAAAGTTTCATCATTATTCACTGAAAATCTTCACTGAAAATGTACAGCCATTTAGAACATATTTGATGTTTAATATACTGCTGTGTTGAGCAGGAATTTGGACCAGTGAGATTTCACTGTGGGCGGAGCTACCCAGCGCTACACGACAAATAGAAAGCATGCGACTGACATAATGTCTGGAAGAGTGTTGCTGTAGCTGGTTATCACAGTAACTTTAGCAGCAGGATTTAGCAGGAGTACACAGTCTGATGGTTGGACATGTTTGTGCGGGTCAATACAATCATATTTCCCGTTTGTTTGTGCAGGTTTGATTGATGGCTACACAGGAGAGCGTTTGGCTCTGGAGCAGCAGATCTGCGAGCATGCAGATCTTCAGCTGCACTTCGAGCAGGAGCTGCACGTGACCAGCAGCCGTCTGCGTGAACTCGAGCAGGAGAGACTGCAGATACAGCAGGAGAGAGAGCTGTTGTCACGGCAACAAGACGCCATGAGAGACAGGGCGGGGTCACGAGAGCTGCGTATGTCACATGTCTTTCATGATATATTCACTATTCATACGGTGTGATTTCATTTGCTTTATTTGTTATATAAACCACTGATGAAACGAAATAGTGTATGAATAATAATAACAACAGACAAACAGACTGAATCTGACCAAGATCAAAGCGCAGTATTGTTTCCTGTGTGTTTACATATTCATTATAGATTTGATCAGTATTAATTATTAAGGCCTATTGACATCGAGCATGAGTTTTCACACAAGACATTAAATCTAAACAATCCTCCACATAGACCTGTTTACACAGTGTTCAGATGTTTGAATGATAATTCAGATCCTTTGCATTGTAAATCACGTTAACTTTTATGTTTAAAAAAAACTTTTCAAAAAAACAAATTATTTATTCATTTTTTTATATATATATATATAAATAAATATATATATATATATATATATATATATATATATGTATATATATATATATATATACACATATATGTATATATATACAGGTTCATCTCAATAAATTAGAATGTCGTGGAAAAGTTCATTTATTTCAGTAATTCAACTCAAATTGTGAAACTCGTGTATTAAATAAATTCAATGCACACAGACTGAAGTAGTTTAAGTCTTTGGTTCTTTTAATTGTGATGATTTTGGCTCACATTTAACAAAAACCCACCAATTCACTATCTCAAAAAATTAGAATACATCGTAAGACCAATAAAAAAAACATTTTTAGTGAATTGTTGGCCTTCTGGAAAGTATGTTCATTTACTGTATATGTACTCAATACTTGGTAGGGGCTCCTTTTGCTTTAATTACTGCCTCAATTCGGCGTGGCATGGAGGTGATCAGTTTGTGGCACTGCTGAGGTGGTATGGAAGCCCAGGTTTCTTTGACAGTGGCCTTCAGCTCATCTGCATTTTTTGGTCTCTTGTTTCTCATTTTCCTCTTGACAATACCCCAGAGATTCTCTATGGGGTTCAGGTCTGGTGAGTTTGCTGGCCAGTCAAGCACACCAACACCATGGTCATTTAACCAACTTTTGGTGCTTTTGGCAGTGTGGGCAGGTGCCAAATCCTGCTGGAAAATGAAATCAGCATCTTTAAAAAGCTGGTCAGCAGAAGGAAGCATGAAGTGCTCCAAAATTTCTTGGTAAATGGGTGCAGTGACTTTGGTTTTCAAAAAACACAATGGACCAACACCAGCAGATGACATTGCACCCCAAATCATCACAGACTGTGGAAACTTAACACTGGACTTCAAGCAACTTGGGCTATGAGCTTCTCCACCCTTCCTCCAGACTCTAGGACCTTGGTTTCCAAATGAAATACAAAACTTGCTCTCATCTGAAAAGAGGACTTTGGACCACTGGGCAACAGTCCAGTTCTTCTTCTCCTTAGCCCAGGTAAGACGCCTCTGACGTTGTCTGTGGTTCAGGAGTGGCTTAACAAGAGGAATACGACAACTGTAGCCAAATTCCTTGACACGTCTGTGTGTGGTGGCTCTTGATGCCTTGACCCCAGCCTCAGTCCATTCCTTGTGAAGTTCACCCAAATTCTTGAATCGATTTTGCTTGACAATCCTCATAAGGCTGCGGTTCTCTCGGTTGGTTGTGCATCTTTTTCTTCCACACTTTTTCCTTCCACTCAACTTTCTGTTAACATGCTTGGATACAGCACTCTGTGAACAGCCAGCTTCTTTGGCAATGAATGTTTGTGGCTTACCCTCCTTGTGAAGGGTGTCAATGATTGTCTTCTGGACAACTGTCAGATCAGCAGTCTTCCCCATGATTGTGTAGCCTAGTGAACCAAACTGAGAGACCATTTTGAAGGCTCAGGAAACCTTTGCAGGTGTTTTGAGTTGATTAGCTGATTGGCATGTCACCATATTCTAATTTTTTGAGATAGTGAATTGGTGGGTTTTTGTTAAATGTGAGCCAAAATCATCACAATTAAAAGAACCAAAGACTTAAACTACTTCAGTCTGTGTGCATTGAATTTATTTAATACACGAGTTTCACAATTTGAGTTGAATTACTGAAATAAATGAACTTTTCCACGACATTCTAATTTATTGAGATGCACCTGTATATAATATTATTATTATTTTATATATATATATATATATATATATATATATATATATATATATATATATATATATATATATAATTTTTTTTTTTTAATAATAATAAATTATTATTTTGCACCACTCATGCCGACATTTATTTTTTAGTTTTTAAGAATTTCTGCTTTTAATTTGATTTTTAATTCATCTCTGGACGGTTACACCACATGGATTTTTATTTATTTATTTTTTATTTTTTTTTACTTTAAGATAAAATAGATATAACAGAAAACAGAATATCTTCTGTAATGTTACGAGTACATTTATCTTGTTTTGAGGATACTTACAAATTTTAACAGGATCACAAACAAAAATACTGATTAAAATATGAGTTTTTTTTAAAAAATACAATTAGAGGCTGTGCTATATTGTGACTTAAAACCATTTTACCGTGTCTATATTCACAAAATAGCACAGCTTAACCTCATATAAAATAATATACTGTATATATAATACAATAACGCTATTAACCACTTCCATGCTATCAAACTATTTGTCTTTCACTCCAGGAGAGCGATAGCATATCCATTCGATTTTGGCGGGATTTTAGTTTTGCATAAATGCATATTAATGACTGACAGATGGACAAACACAGTGTGAATAGTTGCACATTCTTTGACAGTCTTGGTGTGAACAGGCCTTCAGATGTCAGTTTACGAGTTTACAGGTGCAGGAAATAAAGTGCCAAATTCCCCACAGGAGACTCCTGACGTGGATGTGTTCATGTCTGCACGTGTCACTCGTTTCTGCCTTCTTTCCTGCTGTATTTGCATGATGAACATGTTTACACTTTCTCTTTCCTCAGGACTAGTTGAAGCTGCTCTCGATGCAGCACCTGAAGCAGGTGTGTGTGTGTGTGTGTGTGTGTGTGTGTGTTCATTTGCAGCATGGCCGGCATGCTGTGCATCACTGATTGATCAATTGATTGACAGGCACCCGCTGATCAGTACACACGTAACAGCAGCTTGGAGCTTTGCTTGCTTTTGGCTCCCACTGATCGACTAACTAACCACTGCATCGTCTGGTTTTAACATCACATTCTGTGTCTGGTGCAAACACACTAGCATGGGTTAACTGGTGCTGGTAACTATGATTAATCTCCTAACTGAGCAACCATCTCTGCCTGTGCCTGTGACTTGGGATGCATTATCTCCATGGGCATTTCAGACAGTTCTTCTAAAATTTTTGATAATCTAAAAAAGACCTTTTTCTAGACATTTTTGCGAAATTATATTATGCGTATCGTGGCAGTTCGGAGGTGAAATGTCCACTGTGTGGTGCTAAAAGCGGTTTAAATGTTCCCCAAAAGCATCGTTAGCCAGTTATGGTTGCAAGTTCCATCGTTAGCACCACAGTTCAACGATTTGCCATTTCCCGAAACCTTAGTTCCAATTAACATGTCTGTCGGGGAATCCCGGAGTCTGATGGAGGGGGATCTTCATCTGTTGCAGCGCAATGCATCTGTTGCATTACACAGTGAATGCCGCTTTCGTGCCATCGCATTAAACAGCTTGCTGGTGTACGTGTAAATGAGCTTTTAAAAGAAAAAAATTTATTTGATTTTTCTCCCAAATTTCTCATGCCCAATTCCCAATGTGCTCTAAGTCCTCATGGTGGCGTAGTGACTCGCCTCAATCCGGGTGGCGGAGGACGAAGCTCAGTTGCCTCCGCGTCTGAGACCATCAATCCGCGCATCTTATCACGTGACTTGTTGAGCGTGTTACCGCGGAGATGTAGCTCGTGTGGAGGCTTCACACTATTCTCCGCAGCATCCACGCACAACTCACCACACGCCCCACTGAGAGCGAGAACCACATTATAGTGACCACGAGGAGGTTACCCCATGTGACTCTACCCTCCCTAGCAACCGGGCCAATTTGGTTGCTTAGGAGACCTGACTGGAGTCACTCAGCACACCCTGGATTCAAACTCACGACTTCAGGTGTGATAGTCAGCATCTTTACTCGCTGAGATACCCAGGACCCCAATGAGCTTTTAATTTAATATTTGCAGATGTTATTACTCCGGCCCCCGTGTATCGTCATTAGCGACAGCTCTGTATTGTTAAAACAACGTGGTTCGAACGATAGATGTGTGACATTGTTATTACGGTTCATACTACTGGTTAGTTTCTACAACGATGCATCGTACTACAGTGGTTAAGCATACGAGATATGTCGTTGTATGGGAAATGCACCCCAGATGAGGTTTGTAAGGTTACCTATCTAAACCTTTAACCTAAACCTAACCGAAAGTGTCATAAAAAGCAAACGTGAAATGAACAACACGACCACGTCATTTTGTGCCGCTTCTATGCCACTTTGTTCACATGTGGACTCTTGTGCTCTTCAGGACTCGTATCCCGCTCCTTAAGTGCAACGCTCTATCAGTCGAGCTCAATTTGATCACCCTCGCACAAGCTTGTAAATGTAGTTGATTATGTGATGCAAATGTTAAAATGAGTCATGTGCTATAGTAAACGTGTTTAGATGTCATAAGATAGCATTGTGTGATCAAATCAGTTGTCTTTTTAATGTATCAGAAAACATCACGACTGTCTTTTATGCACTTATACTGCAACATCCCGTATTAACTTGCATTTTTTAGTTAACATTACGTAGCGAGCCACTGCTAGGCTGCATATACTCACTACAGTCCTGCTTGCCGCGATTACTGTTTCCATAGTAACGACTTCTGGATTGCAATAGGTGAATCTCGCTTGAGGATTATGGGTAGTGTAGTACTTCACTAGGAATTTGGCAATTAAACACAATGTTTGGTTTTCACAGATGAAGTTGAAATCACACAGAACTGTGCATTCTGCAGAAGCATGAATCATCACTGAATAACCTCAGATCTGTTTCGAAAGGTTTATGCGTTATTACTAAAAATCTTTTTCTTTTTATAGTAATTGAATGTCGTTTTTACCTCTGTAACGCTGCTGTTGAGAAATAGTTGCATCAACTTTTACCCACATTAGATCTTTAATTAATCAGGAGATGGTTGTTCAATGATGGGCACATTTTTTTCTTTCTTTGCATTTACACTCTTGTGCTCCTCCCACTCTACCATGACATCATGGGGTTTGTCCCGCCCCCTCCCCGTACTGCACTGTGGGTTTTTCTGTGGTTACAGGATCATGTGATCATGGTTCAGGAATGGAAGACTGTGGGAATGGTGAAATGTTTTCTTTGTCGTCTGATGTGCCGTTTCTGTAGGATGCAAAAATGGAGAATTGATGTAAAGAACATTTGCTAACAGCATTTCACTGGGTGAATCTCACAAAAAAAAGCAAAAAAAACAAACAAAAAAAAACATGTCCAGGTTACCAAAATCAAGAGAAAAATAAAACAAATATTTCTTTTAGGACCATTAAACACACAAACACAAAAACATCAAATTCTCATTACTGTAATGCATGTGGATGTTATACTTTTTTTGTAATTCTCATTATTAGAGGTCGACCGAGAGTGAAATTTGCAGATACCAATAACCGATTAATCGGCCGATAGTTTAAAAAAATAAAATAAATGTTAGTCTTTTCTTACCATCACTGGCGCAGACATATAGGCTACAAGAGTTCAAATTATATAAAGTCCCAGACGTGGTTTCTTGCTTAACCAAATGCTAATAAAAGCCAGTAAAATCAGAAGATTTAATGCATAAGTTACTATAACTATAAACAAGTCCAAAACACATCAGGGACTCTTATTTTGAAATGACGGCGACTTTGCTCCTTTACAGTGCTCTATAATTAAGTCTTTACCAGATTAAGCTTTTAAAGTTAATATATTCACCTGATGAAGCGTTTTGTTGATGTATTTCACCAGATGAGTTTTAATTATGTATGTGCTGACTCGGCACGTTTCCATATGGTCACATTTGTCTTTGCATGCCCTAATCGTGCATCTAATTAAAATAACAAAAAATGCACTGAAATGAAGATAAAAATATAGATGATTATTGTCAATTATAAGAGGTTTAAATACAGCAAATCCCCACCTGATTGTTTATACTGTAGAATCAAGCCGTTCTAACTTTAAAATCCTCCAGTGCGACCACAGAGGAACACGGAGAAAAACAAACTATCGGCTTAGACTTGTGCTCATAACAGATTAGTTCAAAAAAAGCACCGATTAATTCGCAAAACCGATATCTCCGTCTAGCGCTACTCATTATTCTCAGTGGGGATTCTCATCAGAATTAAAAATTATATAGAATTTGCCCTCCAAATCAAATGTAATTAAAAAAACAAATTAAAGAGGCATTTGTTTTATTCGTCTTTTTATTACTGGATTTTTAGTTTTTTTTTTTTTTTTTTTTTTTTTTTTATGGGATTTTTACAGTATTTTTTTTTTACTCTATTACATTAAAATATTTACTTTAAAATGATTAATTAAATATATTTTTTTTTCTCAGTGACATGAGTGAGTTTTATTCACTATACAGACATTTAATTGTGTGTTTAATTGTCATTTAAATAACACACAATGCACAAAATCTTTTAAGTGAAATATAATTAAAAAAAAAAATTTTTTTTTTTGAATTTTGGTGTGAAATATGAACTGGACATGTTCTTGAAAGGTTTGGTGTGATTCGTTACCCTTTACGTTTAAGACTGCTATGTTGTAAAACACACTGAGAAATCAATTTTATTTTGATTTGAAATAATTTTAATATAAAAATATGTCTTAAAAATGGAATTAGTGTTTTGTAATTCTCTGATCTGGACACTTGAAGTCAAACAGTGAATGTATCTCTGAAGCAGCTCCATTCCTGCATCAGTCAAACGCCCCCATCCGTGCCTCCCCGAATCTTCTCATGAGTGTGTGACTGTTCTCAGATCTGCTGGAGGAGACGGAGAAGCTGATGGCGGAGAAGGTGGCAGTGCAGCGGCAGGCACAGAAGGAGAGTGGCGAGCTGCAGCTGCAGGTGAGACAGTTGGAGGCGGAGCTTGAGGAGCAGGTGAGCCGTCTGCAGGAGCTGCAGGAGCTGCACAGGACTGAAGGAGCTGACCTCAGACAGCAGATACAGGCCTTGGAGAAACAGCTCGAGAACAACCGCAAGTTCATGGACGTAAGTGTCTTTACCTGAAAACTGTTGCAAAAGAAAATTAGACCCAGCTACTCTCTTTTGTTGCTCATCAGAAGCACGTGGTATTAAGGGGAGGGGCGTTCTCATTCTAGAGAGCATGTGATTGGACAAAAATTGGAGTGTAAGATGAGTCATCAGTATTTTTGGTCCATTTTCCCAGAAGAGTAAGACTGCACATTTTTAGGCCATCGATGTGCTAATGTACTGCTAAAAGCTAAAAGACAAACTACAATTTTGATTTCAAGGGGTCTAAAAATTTCAAGCCGTAAATTTCATCTTTTCATGTTAATCTGAGTTTTTGACATAACCAGCTGCGATGTGGACAGGTGACGTCCGTCATTTGGCCTCTATATGTATCACGTCACATTATGTAGCTCCGCCCACAGTGAAATCTCATTGGTCTAAACATTTAGCTGTATATTAAGCATCAGATGTGTGCTGATTTGCTGTCGTTTTGTTTTTCACTTTCATCGAGGACAGAAAAATGTACGCTTGCAAAATGTCACGTCACGACAGGTTACTTTATTGTCTAAGCATTTCGCCAAACATTACTACGGTACATACTCGGGTCATTAGCGACCCGCCGCGTATATCTATCACAAATGAATATGCAAAATGCCCAGATAGTGTCAGATTTTCAAAACAATTGGAAAATAATAGAATATATTCTGATATATGTTGATGTTTTATTTTTCATGTATCAAAGAGATGATGCAACACACATAGAACAGGATGCATTACTTCCACACTGAATTTCACGAGACTCAACTGGCTGTCAAACACATATTGACCGACACATAACTCATAATCTACACATATGTATTTTCTCAGGCACTTTTGAGTCTAAATAGTCTAACAAACGTACATAAATTACAGAATAGCCAAATCATACTGTTCATGTGTTAAACTTGCTATAGTTTACGTCCACGTTGCTGCTTATTATTATGAAATAAGAATAAAAAATTGATTTATGGAATTGCAAAAAAGTGACACTATTAAATATCTCAGGTCTTTAATGACCCTATACACTTTTGATAATAGAGCAGTTATAAAAATATATATTTTTTTGTATATTTTTCTTTTTTTGTTACACTATTCAGAAGAGAAAGATTAAGGAATACTAAAGAGATGTCTGCAAAACTCCAAAATGAGAATGAGGTCCCGGGTCACTAATGACCCGATGTATGCATTAAAGGGTTAATTTGCTATCAAGTAGTGTTATGTCATTAAATCTGCAGTAAAGGCCACCCTGCTGACTAGATATCAGCTTTAACCATTATTATTAGAATTGCTCTCATGAAGCTCTGCAGATGTAAACAGGTATTTTGTCCTGTCAGTCAACATCAGGGGTCAAGTGTGCTGTAGTATGTTATGTGTGGGTGGAGTGTGATGTGTTTGTGTGGTTGTGTTGACCCGTCAGGAGCAGGCAGCGGACAGAGAACACGAGCGAGACGTCTTCCAGCAGGAGATTCAGAACCTGGAGCAGCAGCTGAGGAATCCACCGAAAGCACACGCAGCCAGCGAGCAGAGAGACCGAGAGGTAAGATATCAACATCTCATCATCTGCCCTCAAGGCAGATAGTTTTACACAATGAGACCGAGATCGTGTTTAATGCAGTTGTTCTCTGACCTGGATTGATATCAACTCAAGTATATAACACGCACACACCGAAACTCCAAATGATCATTTGCATCTATAAAAGTGTCATTATGAAAGAATGCAAGTGTCACAGTGCAAACAGTTTTGTTTTACAGTTATTATGAAATGGCATTCACATATGTTGCTTATATAAGGTGATGTATTTCCAAGTAAAACATGATATTTAACAGGATTTCAGAGGATGGTGAAATAAACTTGAGTGGAGCCTGAATGTCAGTTTGCAGTGGATTGTGGGGAAATTCTCCGCCTGAAGCATGATTGGCTATTTGTTAATATCTTTTGCCCCGCCCCTACATGGCTTCCGCTGACAAAGTCATTTCAGAGGCAGAGCAAGTTATGACATTTTATTAAAAGATTACAAAGACACATTTTTTTTTTAATCATCATCAATAATGAGAAATATATTTTGAGGGCGGTGTTTTGAAAAGAGGGCGTGGCTAGTTCAGTAGGCCCTTTTTTCTACCAAATTCTGTTTTCTGTTTTTTCTTTTTTTCTGAGTTCCATGTTTTAATGTTTTATTAATTTTATAATCAATCAAATTAATTCATAAAAATGTAATCAAATGAAAACAGAACAACTATTTTTTTTTAATTAAATAAAGTGCCTTTATAGAGATCCTCACAGCACATTCTACAACACAACATTGGAGTTATTTTTATTTTAAATACACAGCTGCACAAGTGTTAATAAAAAACATAACGAAAACTAATATTCTGTACAACTGCACTCTTGCTTGTGAGATATTGCTTAACTATAATGTAAATATTATTTATTATTATTAGTATTACGTTGACTATTACATTTTACTGTACAGTAGAAATATATATTTTTCGCAATTTCTTCAATTTCACATGTCTGCTTAAATGGAGCTTTTGTTTTGGCGGAAAACTGAGTAAAGCACTTTCAGTTTGTATGTTTTTGACAACAACAACTCGCCTGTGGATAAGCAGTTCACTAAATTGATTAACGTAATTATTAAACTGCAAAAGGCTATGATTTAATTGAATAAATATATAGTCTGTGTGTGCTGCGTGCTTCAAAGTGAATGAGCGCCTGACTCTCTGTCATCTTCTAAACACACGAGCACTGTAATGCTACGGTTATGTGTTTTCAGTATATGAGCGGCAGGCTTCACACATTTATGTTGAAACGTGCAGATTGCATATAATTATTTTTATTAAATCCATTTGTGAGCCTTTGTGGTGTAATAATCACACTAAATCTATCATTATTTTAACTTGATTATTTGTGCATTCATACAATCATATCGTTTATCCCAAACGTGTTAAGTTCTGTGACGCCACGTAATTTCATTCAGGTTTATATCGCCTGTGTTTTCTGCATGTACTCTACGTAAAATTATATTTTGTTTTATTCACAGAAGTTACAGAGAACTGATTCAAAATAACTTCAACATACTATACTTGTTGAAATATGAACAATATGCATTAATAAAAAGAAAAAAGATTTAAAAAATAAAAGTAAAAAACATTGGGGGCCTGGGCAGCTCAGCGAGTATTGACGCTGACTACCACCCCTGGAGTCGTGAGTTCGTATCCAGGGTGTGCTGAGTGACTCCAGCCAGATCTCCTAAGCAACCAAATTGGCCCGGTTGCTAGGGAGGGAAGAGTCACATGGGGTAACCTCCTCGTGGTCACTATAATGTGGATCTCGCTCTCAATGGGGCATGTGGTGAGTTGTGCGTGGATCGTGGAGAGTAGCATGAGCCTCCACATGCTGTGAGTCTCCGCGGTGTCATGCACAACGAGACACGTGATAAGATGCGCAGATTGACGTTCTCAGAAGCGGAGGCAACTGAGACTTGTCCTCCGCCACCCGGATTGAGGCGAGTAACCACGCCACCACGAGGACCTACTATTGGGTATTCCAAATTGGGGAGAAAAGGGGATAAAAAAATAAAAAATTTGCCCTCATCCAGAGCTTACATAGAAAACAATACTTACGGCATGAGGGTAATGCACAGATATTTACTCTGAGGCTACAATAAGTCTATCATATTTTTATCATTTCACTTGTTATTGTTCTGAAAAATAAGTGGTGAAAGATGGCTTTTTATAAAACGCAATCTGCCGGAATTTAGATTATTTCATGAACATACACACATAATTGTCTGATAAGCTTCAGAGTTTCTCGTACCGCTTCACATTTTTTTTCCACCATAAATGCGGATCCTCATCCGTTCATATGCAAGAACCGAATACCAATAGAGTACAGTTCAATAAACAAAAACCATGTCAACAAACATTCACAGCCCCCAATTGTAACATTTGTTGAGAGATTCAGAGGGAAAGTACAGTATTATTCAGCATAATTCAGAACGAGTACTCGATTAATCGGTTACTCGTGCACATACCTAGTGTGTGTCTAAAGGATAGTTCACCTAAAAATTCTCTCCTCATTTGCTCACCCTCATGTTGTTTCAAACTCATATGACTTTCTTCTGTGGGACACAAAGAGACTTGTATTGTGTCTTTGCCCATTCAACGAAAGTGAACAGTGACTGAGGCCTTCATTCTGCCTATCATCTCCTTTTACTATCCCTGAACTGTCCCTTTAAAGTGTTTCAGTGTTTGCAGTGATAAAGACACATGAACACGATTACAGTCTGTTGCCAGGCAGCCACACACACACACTGATCCTGTGTTGTTATCTGATGTCACTGGCTCGCTCTCTCTCACTGTCTCTCTGTGTCTCTCTGTCAGGTGCAGGAGTTGCGTGTGGCGCTGCAGGAGAAGTCGGACTGGTGCAGTGAGCTGCTGTTGAGCTCTGAGCAGCTGCAGCGAAATGTTCAGGAGAGAGATGAGGAGATTGACACGCTCGAAGCGCGTGTGACAGAGCTGCAGCACACACTCATGCAGCGGGTCAGTCTGTGTGTGTGTTATGATTGTATCTGCTGCTGTTTCTATTCCCGATGCAGTGCTAATGCTGTTAGCTGCCAGCGGTACTCCACTGGGACACTGTGTGTGTATGTGTATCTACGCGTGTGTGGGCATGTGTTAGGAGAGCGTGACGGGAATGAGAGTGTCTGTATGCAGAGCTGTGTGTGTGTGTGTGTGTGTTAAAGGGACAGAGTGTGTACTGTGTGTTAATATGTGTGTGTGCAGATGCGGTTTGGTGTTACATCTCTTGTCATTATTCTTTAATGATCATGTTGAGTGTGTGGGTTTTTAGTTTGTGTGTCTATGTCAGTGAGATTATAAGATATGTGTGTAATTTTATTCACTTTATTTTATTGTAGTTTTTTTAGCCCTTCAATAGTTTTTTTAGTTGCGATGCTTTGAAGGGAGTCAGTGGTCGGTTATGTATGTGCTTGTGCGATTACTAAACAGCAAAAGGCTGCGTTTTAAAGTCTAATAATCTGCATTCACCTGTTCAGTCAGCGCTGTGTGATCACGCGGCGCCCTCTAGTGGTACACACTGAGCAGCGCAGCAATATAAAATGATTCATCATTACAGTTTAACTCAACAAAGTTTGTCATAATGATCACTTCCCAAGTGTTGGCTATAGATGCAGTACACTTGAAACATGTCACGGATCACCATTGTTGTAAAAGGACCGGTGGATGTTTGATTCTCCCGTAGCCTTTCCATATGATTTGATATGAAGCGCCCATAACTGTCACGCAACTAACGCTTTATTATGAGTATTTAAAGAAAGAAAGGTGACCATTCATCAACATGTGCATGGTACGAAGTTGAGCTACAATCACACACACAAGAGAGAGAGTGTGTGAGTCTGTGTGCGAGTGAGAGTGTGTGTGTGTGTGCGCGTGTAAGTGTGTGTGTGTGTGTGTGCGTGTAAGTGTGTGTGTGTGTGTGTGTAAGTGTCTGTGCATGTGTAAGTGTGTGTATGTGCGCATGTAAGTGTCTGTGCATGTGTAAGTGTGTGTGTGTGCGCGTGTAAGTGTCTGTGTGTGTGTGTGCATTTGTAAGTGTCTGTGTGTCGGTGGGTGGGTGTGGGTGTGTGTGTGTGTGTCGGTGGGTGGGTGGGTGGGTGTGTGTGTCGGTGGGTGTGTGTGTTGGTGGGTGTGTGTGTCGGTGGGTGGGTGGGTGTGTGTGTCGGTGGGTGTGTGTGTCGGTGGGTGGGTGGGTGTGTGTGTCGGTGGGTGGGTGGGTGTGTGTGTCGGTGGGTGGGTGAGTGTGAGAGTGTGTGTCAGTGTGTGTTCTTGTGTGTGAACTCTGTACTGTGTGTGTGCGTGTGTATCTGTGTGAGTGTGTGTGTGTGAGAGAGTGTGCGAGTGTGTGTGAGAGAGTGTGCGAGTGTGTGTGAGAGAGTGTGCGAGTGTGTGTGAGAGAGTGTGCGAGTGTGTGTGAGAGAGTGTGCGAGTGTGTGTGAGAGAGTGTGCGAGTGTGTGTGTGAGAGTGTATCTGTGTGTGTGTGTGAGTGTGAGAGTGTGTGTCAGTGTGTGTTCTTGTGTGTGAACTCTGTACTGTGTGTGTGCGTGTGTATCTGTGTGAGTGTGTGTGCGTCTGTGTGTGTGTGTGTGTGTGTTTGTGTGTGAACTCTGTACTGTGTGTGTGTGTGTGTGAACTCTGTACTGTGTGTGTGTGTGTGAACTCTGTACTGTGTGTGTGTGTGTGAACTCTGTACTGTGTGTGTGTGTGAACTCTGTACTGTGTGTGTGTGTGTGAACTCTGTACTGTGTGTGTGTGTGAACTCTGTACTGTGTGTGTGTGTGAACTCTGTACTGTGTGTGTGTGTGTGAACTCTGTACTGTGTGTGTGTGTGTGAACTCTGTACTGTGTGTGTGTGTGAACTCTGTACTGTGTGTGTGTGTGAACTCCGTACTGTGCGTGTGTGTGTGTGTGAACTCCGTACTGTGCGTGTGTGTGTGTGTGAACTCCGTACTGTGCGTGTGTGTGTGTGTGAACTCCGTACTGTGTGTGTGTGTGAACTCCATACTGTGTGTGTGTGTGAACTCCGTACTGTGCGTGTGTGTGTGTGAACTCCATACTGTGTGTGTGTGTGAACTCCGTACTGTGCGTGTGTGTGTGTGTGAACTCCGTACTGTGTGTGTGTGTGTGTGTGAACTCCGTACTGTGTGTGTGTGTGAACTCCGTACTGTGTGTGTGTGTGTGTGTGTGTGTGTGTGTGAACTCTGTACTGTGTCTGTGTGTGTGTGTGTGTGTGTGTGTGAACTCTGTACTGTGTGTGTGTGTGTGTGTGTGTGAGAGAGAACTCTGAACTGTGTGTGTGTGTGTGAACTCTGTACTGTGTGTGTGTGTGTGTGTGTGTGAGAGAGAACTCTGAACTGTGTGTGTGTGTGAACTCTGTACTGTGTGTGTGTGTGTGTGTGTGTGTGTGTGTGTGTGTGTGTGTGTGTGTGTGTGTGTGTAATTGTATGCACTGATCTGGAAGATGCGCTGCTGCATCTGTGTTCTGTGTGAACTTGTGTATATATTTAGTAGAATGTGTACTTTAAATAAGTATTGTGATGCATTAATGCATGTGTGTTTAGGTTGAGGAAGTTCAGCATGTGTCTATGGCCGGCCGCAGTGATGTCACACTAGAAGCACAGCTGCAGAGTGAGAGAGAGGCTCTGGACAGGAAGGAGAAAGAGGTACTCCTGTCACTTACCCATTCCTCTACTGCATCCCAATTCACTTACCATCCATACTTGCCATTGTTCATCCAGAACCCTACTGTTGAGATCTGTTCTCACTTCAGCCTTAACAGAAGATCACTTTCTGTCTCTCCATCTGTGTAGATAGTGAATCTCGAGGAGCAGCTGGAGCAGTTTCGTGAGGAGCTGGAGAATAAGAGCGAAGAGGTGAATCAACTTCACATGCAGCTGGAGATCCAGAGGAAGGAGATCAACAGCCATCAGCAGGAGCTTCAGGTTCACACCAGACTCACACAGGTGAGAGAAACAACAGCAATACTGGACAGAGACCAGGATGTGTCTTTTTCATATAGACTATTAAGGCTGTTTTCACTCTTGGTTTGATTATTTAGTCTGAGCTCAATTTTGATCCAACCAAACAAACCAAATTCAACATCCAGCAAACACTGGTCCAGACCAAAAGATCTAGTGTGGAAACACTCTTGAGAGTTCAGTGTGGACTCAGTGAGGGTCTTTTTCTCAAATGACCCCAGAGAAACATTTACTGTAACCAGACACTGCAGTCTAATAGAGTCATCAAGTCCCATACTGTCTGTCTGATAGAATAAACATAATAAATGTATATTTGTCTGCGTGTGATGTATTGAACTTGAACTTTCAACATGAAAAGCCACTCACAACTCATATTACTTCCGAAAACCATCATATTTCCAAATGATACATGATATTCAACAAGATAAAAAGTGTAGAGCGAAACTTGACTTTGTTCATGAGCATCTCATTTTGAGTTAGTATCTCATTATAATAAAATATCTCATTTTGAGTTAGTATCTCATTATAATAAAATATCTCATTTTGAGTTAGTATCTCATTATAATAAAATATCTCATTTTGAGTTAGTATCTCATTATAATAAAATATCTCATTTTGAGTTAGTATCTCATTATAATAAAATATCTAATTTTGAGTTAGTATCTCATTATAATAAAATATCTCATTTTGAGTTAGTATCTCATTATTATAAAATATCTCATTTTGAGTTAGTATCTCATTATAATAAAATATCTCATTTTGAGTTAGTGTCTCATTATAATAAAATATCTCATTTTGAGTTAGTATCTCATTATTATAAAATATCTCATTTTGAGTTAGTATCTCATTATAATAAAATATCTCATTTTGAGTTAGTATCTCATAATAAAATATCTCATTTTGAGTTAGTATCTCATTATAATAAAATATCTCATTTTGAGTTAGTATCTCATTATAATACAATATCTCATTTTGAGTTAGTATCTCATTATAATACAATATCTCATTTTGAGTTAGTGTCTCATTATAATACAATATCTCATTTTGAGTTAGTATCTCATTATAATACAATATCTCATTTTGAGTTAGTGTCTCATTATAATAAAATATCTCATTTTGAGTTAGTATCTCATTATAATACAATATCTCATTTTGAGTTAGTATCTCATTATTATAAAATATCTCATTTTGAGTTAGTATCTCATTATAATAAAATATCTCATTTTGAGTTAGTATCTCATTATAATAAAATATCTCATTTTGAGTTAGTATCTCATTATAATAAAATATCTCATTTTGAGTTAGTATCTCATTATAATAAAATATCTCATTTTGAGTTAGTATCTCATTATTATAAAATATCTCATTTTGAGTTAGTATCTCATTATAATAAAATATCTCATTTTGAGTTAGTATCTCATTATTATAAAATATCTCATTTTGAGTTAGTGTCTCATTATAATAAAATATCTCATTTTGAGTTAGTATCTCATTATTATAAAATATCTCATTTTGAGTTAGTGTCTCATTATAATAAAATATCTCATTTTGAGTTAGTGTCTCATTATAATACAATATCTCATTTTGAGTTAGTGTCTCATTATAATACAATATCTCATTTTGAGTTAGTGTCTCATTATAATAAAATATCTCATTTTGAGTTAGTATCTCATTATAATACAATATCTCATTTTGAGTTAGTATCTCATTATAATAAAATATCTCATTTTGAGTTAGTATCTCATTATAATAAAATATCTCATTTTGAGTTAGTATCTCATTATTATAAAATATCTCATTTTGAGTTAGTATCTCATTATTATAAAATATCTCATTTTGAGTTAGTATCTCATTATAATAAAATATCTCATTTTGAGTTAGTGTCTCATTATAATAAAATATCTCATTTTGAGTTAGTGTCTCATTATTATAAAATATCTCATTTTGAGTTAGTGTCTCATTATTATAAAATATCTCATTTTGAGTTAGTGTCTCATTATAATAAAATATCTCATTTTGAGTTAGTGTCTCATTATAATAAAATATCTCATTTTGAGTTAGTATCTCATTATAATAAAATATCTCATTTTGAGTTAGTATCTCATTATAATACAATACCTCATTTTGAGTTAGTATCTCATTATAATACAATATCTCATTTTGAGTTAGTATCTCATTATTATAAAATATCTCATTATTATAAAATATCTCATTTTGAGTTAGTATCTCATTATTATAAAATATCTCATTATTATAAAATATCTCATTATAATAAAATATCTCATTTTGAGTTAGTGTCTCATTTTAGATAATATTTTGAGGATGTAATTTTGAGACGTGTGCTGATTTTGTGAGCTGGATTTTTACTTCTATAGTAAAGTGTCACTATATGACTGGTGGTTGAAAAATAAAAGGAAAGTCGTTTCAGAGGCAGAGTAAATTTTTAATGAAAGACTGCATAGACAAACATGTTTTTTTCTTTGGAATGATGTACACTGATGAATAATTCACAATAAGACCAGGAATGTTTATTAAGAAAGCAATTTGGATCCATTTTGATTTCATGTTGACTTTAATATTAATCTAAGAGTTTAGGTGTACAATGAAAAATGTGAAATGAACAGAATTATCACTGCACTGATCTTAGATCAGCAGTGTGCCCCAGAATATACCCCCATCCCAAAAGACATGTGATGTGATAATGTTTAACTCTTGAAGGTGTTGGAGGAGAAGGACAGACAAATAGCCGTTCTTAATGAACAGATTGCTAAACTACAGCACACAGGAACAGAGCCTGAGAAAGAGGTAACAGAATATACATATGTGTACAAACACACAGATGGCAGTATGTGTCATGATACACATGTATATTACAGCACCCATCAAGCCCGTGTGTGTGTGTGCAGTGTGCGCTGTCTCTCTGGTTTGGTGTCGCCCATCTGTCTGCTGCGTTTTGCCATCTTGTGTCTCAGAGACTGTATTTACAGCTTTATCCATCTCATTTTATTACTGTTGTGATGTAATGTGACACAGGTGGCGAAACACACCAGCTTGTGTTTAAAGAGTGCAAATTGTGGTATTGCTGAGAGAAATTTTTAGGTTTCTAATTAAGAAAAAATAAAAATAATGACAAACTGATTGCATTCTTTAAATACATCACAGCTTGTTTTGGATGTTGTTATTATTTAGAGTAAACAGTTTTTTTTAAATTCCTACAGATTTTTTTGCTCCTTTCTTTCTTTCGTCCTTTTTAATATGTTTTGGTATTTTTGTCTTTTGTCCTGCAGTGTGTTCTACCTTTAACTTTCATGATAACATTTAAAGGGATAGTTCACCTCAAATGTTATGATCATTTACTCACCCACAAACCCAAATTCTTAAATTCTTTTGTGGTGAATAAACATGCATGTCCACACCCAGCCGGACAGGTCAAATCAACAGCATCACCTCATGTTATTCCAAACCCGTACAAACCCTTCTGTGCAACACAAAAGGACATTTTAGACAGAACGTCTGAGCTTCTGCACCGCAAAAAAATCATTTTCTTACTGAGCATTTTTGTCTTATTTTCCAGTTAGTTTTCAGAGAAATCTAACAGAAATCTAACAGAATTTAGTGCAGTTTTTGCATAATAACTAATTAATTAAATAAATAAATAGATAATTAAATATTGCCCAGTGGAGCAAGGAATATACACTTGTTTTCCCCTATTGACAAATTGTCCTGGGCCAATTCGAGTCCCGCGGCTCTGCGGTATCGTTACAAGCACAAATGTGTGTTCCAGTGAGACACTTACAATGGAAGTCAATGGGGTCAATAATCTGTAAACATTAAAATAGTATAGACACAAGACATAAACAATATGTGTGTTAGCATGATTTTACTGTGATAAAATCACTTACTAACCACATCTGTGGAAAGATATAGACAATTTTACAACTTCGTTGCCATGACGATGTAATGTCAACAAATCCTAAAATGATGATTTAATCAACTTTACAGCTCAAATAATACACGTTTTAACAGAAGAATTAATGTAAGGACTTTTGTCAAAGTAAAAGCTTCACATTTCTGCCTTTAAACCTCCAAAAATTGCCCCCATTGACTTCTGTTGTAAGTGTCTCACTGGAACCTCCATTTTTGCTTTTTTTTTTTTTAAAGAAAATAATTATTATTTTTTGCGTTAATCAACATTATGCCACAAATTCTGTCGATTGAGCTTAACTCAGAGTATTCCCTTAATCTCCGACTCTGTGGACCTGCTGGCAGGTCCAAAAGGGGCGCTGTGTCACGAAAAAAGTTTACGCTTAAATTGTTCTAGTTCCCGGACAAAAGTCAGGCAGTATGTGCTATCGTTCGAAAGCTTAGAATCTGAACTTTTCATAGGTAACCATCACTTCTGCATTTGTTACATAAAATAACAAAATAAGGCCTGAAAACGTCCACATCGCAAATAAGCGCCACCTAGTGGTAATGTGGTAGAAATATTACAATTAATATAAACATTTTCATGTAGTACTTTAATAGACAAGTCATATATCAAATGAAAGCTCTCATTCTCATGAATGTGACTGTACACTTCAATCCAAAGCGAAATCGATCTTGTTTCAAGAATGTTCAGATATTTTTACTGGAATATAAATAAGACAAATATACTCAGTACAGAAATGTAGGACAGTGGGTGGTGATTTTTACTGCCAAGTTCTTAAAAGGACAAAAAAAAGCACCATAAAAATCATTAAAGCTGTCACTGTGACTTCCAAGTCTTGAGGGTGATTAAATGTTGACAAGAAAATTAAATTTTTGGTTGAAATTCTTCTTTAAAAAATGTAAAGATTAACTGAAATAAAAGCACACCTGAATCCAGTGGGTTTAAGTAAGTCATGACATTGTGATTGTCAAATTTCATCTCTGCATCTGTGAGTGCAGGTGTTGGACGAGAAAGATGAAGTTCTCCGTGAGCTGGAGGCGCAGGTGGACTATCTGCGGAGCGAACAGGAGCGTCTGAAGAGGAACAGCGAGGAGGAGGTGGACCAGCTGAACGCCGTCATCGAGAAACTCCAGCAGGAGCTGTCGCACATCGAGCACAAACAACCTCAGGAGGACGAGACACCCGGTGTGAGGGAAGAGTACGACGAGATGAAGCAGAAGATGGATGAGGTCACGAGAGAACTTGACACGCTGAAGGCCGACCACAGCTCGCTGAAGAGCAGATACGAGAGTCTGCAGGAGGAGGCGTTCGCTGAGAGAGACTCTGAGACGGTTGCGGCGCTCGAGGAGGCGCTGAGGGAGAAGACGGCAGCGTTTGTGGTGGTCCAAGCTCAAGTTCAGGCTCTTGAGGATAGCGCTGGGTCGAGGGTGAAGAGTTTGAGTCAGCGCGTGGAGGAACTGGAGATCTGTGTGGAAGAAAAAGACTCGGAGCTTCGCGCCTGCAGACTGAAGGTGGAACAAGCGCAAACCAATGCTGAGGCTCTTTACCGTAAAGTCGCCGAGCTTGAGGAGAATCTCAGGGAGAGGGTGGCCGCCGTGCTGGTCAGTCAAGCGCAGCTCGGAGCCGTTCAGAGCCAAACCAAAGAGCTCCACGCTGAAGATGTCACATCAGAAGTGATGGGCCTCAGCGCGCAGCTGGAGTCTGAGGACGCAGACTCTACACCAGCCTCAGGAGGGAAGATGAGCCTCCTGATGGAGAAGCTGAAGGAGCTGGAGGAGGGATTGAACGGGATGCAGAAGGATCAGGAGATGCAGAAGCAGTTGTTGAGCAGCTCTGAGGAGGAAGTGCAGGAGTATGAGAGGAGGTTAGCTATGCTCATGGAACGTCTCGAACAAATGAGAACCAAACCGGCCCAACACAGACCGCTACCATCTGCTGAGGTGTGTTCAGTTCAACTTAACTGACTTCTATACATGATAACTTGTCTATTATCAAAGTCAGTTTTATTGTCGAAATGCTGTTTCATTAAACATTAAGAAATATTGCATGTCCTCCTGAGACCAAGCCATTAATTTAGGATTTTATTAGGGCTCTCAATTGATTAATAATCGAATTATTACATGATTTACTGGTTATTCACAATCAATCACATTTATCAATATGTGACTAGAAAGGCCCCTGAATAAAAATATTTCACAAAATAATGATAAAATGATTAGAAATAATAATATCTGTAAAAACACATGAAGTAACCAAGTGTAAATACCCAAAGAGTGTTTGTTTACATTTGAAAGTTTGACCAGTCTTGGCCCGTTTGAACATTCCGTTAATGGAATTCTGGGATTTTGGGGATAGTTTGAAAAGTCAAAGTTTGGTGGATGTATCTTGAAAACTCTAAGGCTGTGTCCGAAATCGCTCACTTGTTCACTCATTCACAATTTCCTATATTGTGGATGTTTGAGAGTGCGATATCAGGCAAGGAGTGAATGAAATGAGTGAATTCAGACGCTGACGTATACACGGAGCGCCGGAGATGACACAGAATCAACTTCATCACATATGAACTTTTATCTTACATGTAGGATGATAATAATAATCATAACAACAAATATAATAATTGTTATTCTTATAAAATGGTATATACAATAAACCTTCATTCTGTGTCATGTTTAACCCATTAATATATGTTTTCATAATGATAAAAATATTAATAATAAAAAATACCAACAAGAATAAAAACAATAAATACACACATAAATCTGTTGTGCTCAAAACTTTGCATACTCTTGGAGAATTGGTAATATATGTACCATTTTTAAAGAAAACATCTTATGGGATTCATATTCAACTGTAGGTTATAACAGAATGGCACAATCATAAAACAAAACATGGCAACAAAGAAAAAAATGAAATGACCCCTGTTCAAAAGTCTGCATACCCTTAGTTCTTAATACTGTGTATTGCCCCCTTTAGCATCAATGACAGCGTGCAGTCTTTTGGAATAGTTGTCTATTAGGCCCCAAATTCTTGCAGGTGGTATAGCTGCCCATTCGTCTTGGCAAAATGCCTCCAGGTCATGCAAAGTCTTTGGTCGTCTTGCATGAACCGCACGTTTGAGATCTCCCCAGAGTGGCTTGATGATATTAAGGTCAGGAGACTGTGATGGCCACTCCAGAACCTTCACCTTTTTCTGCTGTAACCACTGGAGGGTCAACTTGGCCTTGTGCTTAGGGTCATTGTCATGCTGGAAAGTCCAAGAGCGTCCCATGTGCAGCTTTCGTGCAGAAGAATGCAAATTGTCTGCCAGTATTTTCTGATAACATGCTGCATTCATCTTGCCATCAATTTTCACAAGATTCCCCGTGCCTTTAGAGCTCACACACCCCCAAAACATCAGTGAGCCACCACCATGCTTCACAGTGGGGATGGTATTCTTTTCACTATAGGCCTTGTTGACCCCTCTCCAAACATAGCGCTTATGGTTGTGACCATAAATCTCTATTTTGGTCTCGTCACTCCAAATTACAGTGTGTCAGAAGCTGTGAGGTGTGTCAAGGTGTTGTCGGGCATATTGTAACCGGGCTTTTTTGTGGCATTGGCGCAGTAAAGGCTTCTTTCTGGCAACTCGACCATGCAGCTCATTTTTGTTCAAGTATCGTCATATTGTGCTCCTTGAAACAACCACACCGTCTTTTTCCAGAGCAGCCTGTATTTCTCCTGAGGTTACCTGTGGGTTTTTCTTTGTATCCTGAACAATTCTTCTGGCAGTTGTGGCTGAAATCTTTCTTGGTCTACCTGACCTTGGCTTGGTATCAAGAGATCCCTGAATTTTCCACTTCTTAATAAGTGATTGAACAGTACTGATTGGCATTTTCAAGGCTTTGGATATCTTTTTATATCCTTTTCCATCTTTATAAAGTTCCATTACCTTGTTACGCAGGTCTTTTGACAGTTCTTTTCTGCTCCCCATGGCTCAGTATCTAGCCTGCTCAGTGCATCCACGTGAGAGCTAACAAACTAATTGACTATTTATACACAGACACTAATTGCAATTTAAAAAGCCACAGGTGTGGGAAATTAACCTTTAATTGCCATTTAAACCTGTGTGTGTCACCTTGTGTGTCTGTAACAAGGCCAAACATTCAAGGGTATGTAAACTTTTGCTCAGGGCCATTTGGGTGATTTCTGTTATCATTATGATTTAAAAAGGAGCCAAACAACTATGTGATAATAAATGGCTTCATATGATCACTATCCTTAAATAAAAGACAGTTTTTTTGCATGATCAGTCATATTTTCAAAATCAATGCCAAAATGTCACAATTTCTGCCAGGGTATGCAAACTTTTGAGCACAACTGTATATTTATAAGTGACTGGTTAAGTGCTCATGGAACAGATGTGTTTTTAGTTGTTTTTTGAAGACCGAGAGTGAGTCAGCTTCATGGATGGAGTTGGGAAGGATATTCCACCAATGTGGTACAGTGAAACCGAAAGTCTGGGAAAGTGTTTTGGTGCCTCTTTGTGTTGGTACAACAAGGTGACGTTCCTTAGCCGAACGCAGGCTTCTAATGGGCACGTAGCTCTGCATAAATGATTTTAGGTATGCTGGAGCAGACCCAGTGACTGTTCTGTAAGCCAGCATCAGAGCCTTGAATTTGAAACGTAAATCAACCGGCAGCCAGTGAAGAGAGACAAGGAGTGGTGTAACGTGCTCTCTTTGATTTATTAAAGACCAGATGTGTTGCTGCATTCTGGATCATTTGCAGGGGTCTAATTGCACATGCAGGGAGGCCTGCAATGAGAGCGTTACAGTAGTCCAGTCTAGTTATGACAAGTGACTGAACAAGACGTTGTGTGGCATGTTCAGAGAGGAAGGGTCTTATCTCCTGATATTGTAGAGTGTAAAGCGACATGATCGTGCTGTCTTTGCGATGTGGTCTGTGAAATTTAGTCTGTTGTCGATGGTTACCCCTAGATTTCTGACCGTTTTGGAAGGCGTTACTGTAGTTGAACCCAGCTGAAAGGTGATGTTGTGTTCAACAGCAGGGTTGGCTGGAAAGACCAGGAGTTCAGTCTTGGCTGGGTTAAGTTGCAGGTGGTGTTCTTTCATCCAGGCTGAGACGTCTGCCAAACAGGCCAAGATTCGAGCAGTCACTGTGGTGTCGTTGGGCTGGAAAGACAAGTAGAGCTGTGTGTCATCAGCGTAGCTGTGGTAAGAGGACCCATGTGCCTGAATGATGGGTCCCAGTGATGTTGTGTATATAGAGAAGAGAAGTGGCCCAAGCACTGAACCCTGCGGTACCCCAGTAAGCAGCTGATGTGACTTGGACACCTCACCTCTCCAGGCTACCTTGAAGGACCTACCTGAGAGATAGGAATTAAACCATTCAAGCACAGTTCCTGTGATGCCCAGCGAGGAGAGGGTAGAGAGTAAGATCTGATGGTTGACTGTGTCAAAGGCTGCAGAAAGGTCCAGCAGAATCAGGACGGATGATCTGGATCTAGCTCTCGCCTGTCCCAGTGACTCAGTGACAGACAGCAGGACAGTCTCAGTGGAGTGTCCACTTTTGACTGATTGTCATCCAGCAGCTTGTTCTGCGAGAGATAGGCAGAGATCTGATTGAAAACTGCCCTTTCAAGAGTTTTCGCCATGAATGTGATGAGAGAGACTGGTCTGTAGTGTTCTACTTGTGTGGGTTTTTTAAGCAGCGGGGTTACTCGAGCCTGCTTAAATGTAGTGGGGAAAATGCCTTTAAGTAGAGATTTGTTAATTATGTGTGTGAGTGCAGGTAGGATGGACGGAGAGATGGTTTGGAGAAGGTGGGAAGGAATGGGGTCAAAATAATGCACTATATAGTGGATAGGGGGCAATTTCGGACACAGCCTAGGAGTTTTTTGGTCTTGGTTTAGGGATTTTGAAAAATAAAATAAAATCTATGTTGGCTGTTATTCTGCAAACTTTATTTAGGGTTTTTTCAAAATCCCTAAACTGAGACCAAAATTTGTAACACTGACTCCTCCCAAGAGTTTTCAAGCTACATCCACCAAACTTGCCACATACCTGTAGACTGTTCTGGAATAGTGTGCTTTGTATTTTCTAACTGATTGAACTTACAGTTTTTGCACAGCGGAGGAAAAAATTATGGAAAAACCCCATAGACTTATATTGACAGAATGTTTAAAAGGGCCAACAGAATGCTCACTAATTCAAACTCCAGCTGTCAAAAATTTAAATGTAAACAAACCCACAAAATAACTTTAATCTGCTTTAAGTTGCTCTCTATCTATCTATCTGTATATCTATCTGTCTGTCTGTCTGTCTATATGTCTGTCTGTCTGTCTGCCTGTCATCAGTCTTTTCTGTCTGTCTGTCTGTCTATATGTCTGTCTCTCTGTCATCATTCTTTTCTGTCTGTCTGTCATCAGTCTTTATCTATCTGTCTATCATCATCATCATCATCAGTCTTTTCTATCTGTCTGTCTGTCTGTCATCAGTCTTTATTTTCTATCTGTCTGTCATCAGTCTTTCTTTTCTGTCTATCTATCATCATCAACATCATCATCAGTCTTTATTTTCTATCTGTCTGTCTGTCTGTCATCAGTCTTTATTTTCTATCTGTCATCATCAGTCTTTTCTGTCTGTCTGTCTGTCATCAGTCTTTTCTGTCTGTCTATCTATCATCAGTCTTTCTTATCTATCTATCTATCTATCTATCATCATCATCATCAGTCTTTTCTATCTGTCTGTCTGTCTGTCATCAGTCTTTTTTTTTCTATCTGTCTGTCATCAGTCTTTCTTATTTATCTATCTGTCTATCATCATCAGTCTTTTCTGTCTGTCTATCATCAGTCTTTTTTTTCTGTCTGTCTGTCATCATTCTTTTCTGTCTGTCTGTCATCAGTCTTTCTTATCTATCTATCTATCTATCTATCATCATCATCATCAGTCTTTTCTATCTGTCTGTCTGTCTGTCATCTATCTATCATCAGTCTTTCTTTTCTTTCTATCTGTCTGTCTGTCAATCTATCATCATCAGTAGTCTTTCTTTTCTGTCTGTCTGCCTGTCTGCCTGTCTGCCTGTCTGTCTGTCTGTCTGTCTGTCTGGCTATACAAACGTAAAACTTGTAAAACTAGTTTAAACTTCCAGACATAGGTGACCGAGACGTGTAAAAAAACATAAAAGTAAATATTCCTTATGATCCGGGGACATGCGTAATTGCATTTTTTAATGCATTATTTTTATATAATGAACTGCACTGAATTAACGTGTTAGTTTGACAGCCCTAGTTGTTATATTTCACTGAGGCCCTAAATGGCCACGACAGCTTGTCCTTGCTGTTACAGTATTTGATTGATTTTCCTATTGTTTCTTCTAAATAAACATATCAAGAAACAATTTTCAAAGCAGGATATGATTTAAGAAATATATGGATTTCTTCGATGCCCTCTGTGAAGTGACATCAGGACTCAGTACATGTGTTTTTACCGATCGGGTAAAACTAAATAAAAAAAACATATTTCTTTAGAACAAGTGAGATTTTTCGATTAAATTAGATTTCTGTGCCAGAGTGCACAATTGTTAGAATAATTGTCACAATAATAACCTACTTACAGTTCAGGAGCCATAATACACAAAACATTTAGTGTTTTCTGACATTGTGTTCCCCCTCAGGTGTCAGGGGTCAGCTCCATGTCAGAGCTGCTAGAGGAGCTGCAGGAGGTCAAAGGTGAAGCTGCATCCACTAAACAGGAGCTGAACAGCTACAGAGAATTAAGCCATAAACTGCAGCAGGAGATCGAGGTACAAAACGCACGTTCTGCTGTAGATCCAACTCAAAAATCAACACAATGTGCTTCAGTGCAGAAATATGAATAGATTTAAAGCTATAGTTCACACAAAAAAAATCACACTGCTCTTTTCCATAAAGTTAAAATAGTTTTAATTTGATCTATTCAACCAGATATATCAATCAAACAATGTTTTGCATCCTTTTGATGATATTCCTCAGTGAATCAGACTTGCCGTTTTTGCTACTACAGAGATGCTATTAAGTATGAGAGAGAAATGTTGCTGATAATATTGTTAACGTTTTCATCACCAGATGAAAGAAAGCACTATTGCACAGCTCCAGACGGCCCTCGGTCAGGTGAGACATCAAACTTTGGCTTAAATGTGTTACGGCTCATTACATCTGCACATCAGCTGAGCCCTCACTTCCTGTGTGTGTCCTCAGGTGTCAGCAGGCTCGCATGAGGAAGGCGATGCTGCTGCTAAACTTCTCCAGGAACTGCAGGAGGTCAGAGGTCAGATGGTGAGCACACAGCAAGAACTGGACAGCAACAAGGACCAGAGCGCCACACTGCAGGAGCTGCTGCAGGTATTCACTGTTTATCACACCATCAGTGAGGAAACACCTGCACATTCTTGATTATTCTTTTCATCGTTTTCATGTTCTTTTTTTAAGGAGAGAGAGATGAGCATCGCTCTACTGAAGGATCAGCTGCACAGGGTAAGACTCTTACGGTCACATCCACTGTATCTGTACACGCTCTGATTTCATTTTCAATAATGGAAAGTCATTGAAGATGAAGGGAACGCACTGACAAACAGTTGACCTTTAACCTTTGGTAATATCTCAGCATGCCTCACAAGAGGGTCCGGATCAGTCCACATCAGAGCTGCTGCAGGAGCTGCAGGAGGTCAAAGGTGAAGCTGCGTCCACCAAAGAGGAGTTGAACAGCTACAGAGAGCGCAGTCTCAAACTACAGGAGGAGATCGAGGTACTGAAGCACCGTTTCCCTCTAGTGTTTCATGATGGAACTGCAGCGGCTTCATGCGTTTGTGAAACAAATGCCAACAGCAAATTATGTTAAAGTACAACAGAAATAAAAGAAAGTCAATCAAATAAACCAAACAAAATATAATAAATAAATAAATAATCAAATGAAAAATAAAACAAAATAAAAATAAAATGTAACAAAATAAAGATAAATAAATAATAATAAAAAAAAAAATTTAAATATATAATATAATAAAATAAACTAAATAAAATAAAATAAACAAAATAAAATTAAAATTAAAATATAACCAAATAAAAATAAAATAAATAAAAAATAAAAATAAACAAAATAAAATATATAATATAATTAAAAAAAATTAAAAAAAAGAAAAAAAAAAGAATAAAATTAAATTAAATAAAAAAATAAGATAAAAACAATTAAATTGTAACACCTTGGTCTAAATTTTTTATGGATGCTTCTTCAACTAGTAAGTAAAGTCTGTGTACATGCATTACAAGGGATTTATGTCATTTTTGTCATGTAAATTCATTTCCAGCACATCTCAAATTCTGCATTGTGTTTAATATATTTCTGTGCTGAAAATGATGCTGATGGGAATGACATTTTTTTTTTTCAAATAAAATGACCGACTCTGCCTTGACGGCCAATAAAAATATTTGATATTTTTCTCATATTTCATCTCAAGCGTGCTCTTCACTGACACTTTTGTCCACTTGGTTAACAAGTACACTAACATTTGAACAAACTTTATTAGGGGTGAAATTGTTTGGTTGTTTGTGTAAATTATGCAACAGAATTATAAAGTGATATAAATATTGAAATGGTTAATGTTCATTTTACTCTGTTTAAATGATCATCCTTTTAAATAAGTAATAATTTGTATTTTTATAATGTATTTTCATAGTTTAATATTGAGGGTCTCGGACAAGACTAAAACTATAAAAATAAACTATAAAAAATAGACATGAAAGGCATTTGAAAAAATAAATGATGATGGCCTAGTGAAGTTTCTGGTTGAATTTTAATGAGACCTTCATATAACCAAAAAAAATCAACTCCTGGGATCTGAAAGTGCCCGAAGTTGAAGAAACACCCGTATAGACCATTTCAAGAATTAGAACGGTCCAAACGTATTTCCGGATCCTTTCAACAAAGTCTCTTTTTCAAGGTAAGTTAGTCCACTCGGCGGCTGTTTTTGGAACGCTTTTGGGCAGTTTGGGGAGCTATTTTTCTATGTAAACTATGTCATGAAGGTGCAATGCCTATCTACTTGAATGGGGAAAGACCGAAATCTCCAAAATGGTTGGTCAAGATTACGATAAAAGAACATGTTTCAAATAAGCAGTAAAATCTGACAATGCCTTGGAGAGGCATTTATTTAAAATGTCCAAAACAAAGGGGAATTTGGGGATTCGTAGTGGATAGGGCTACGTGAAGGAAGAGTAGTGAAGACGGGAAGGACCAGGTGACAGTGGGAAGGGTCCCGGCGGCCGAGGTGCGTTGGGCGACGGCTTCACTAAAGCGGCCCGGCTTCCCTGGGCCTCGGTACTTGAGGGGAATAGCGGTCCAGCATCCTGGCCCATTGGCCGCGACGCGTGCTCAATCCCCGGCATCGCATCTAACTTGCATCAGGGTTCCGTGGTGCGGGTCCGGCAACACATCTAACTCGCACCGGACCCTCCCTGCACCGTCCCTGGACCTTGCGAAGACGCCAGCAGGTAGAGACCGGTCTCCCTAGGAGAGGCGCTCTGTGTTTAAAGGCGGGACTTCTTTTCTACATCCATTGGTCAATGGCTGCTGTTGGGCGTTCCGTGTCCCGTCTCTGCTAAATAGTCTGTTTTGACAAGCAGGAAATGTTCATGGAACAATGTGATCACTTGACGTACAGTCTTAACGTAACAGTCAGTTGAATAATCTAAAAATCTCTTGTCTTTATTATAGCTAATACTGTGCTTGTCTCAGATGTTCCATTTGTTTTTGGAATTTAAGATTGTTTGAAAACCTTCCTTAAACTTACAGGTCAGAGATGCGTCCATCACTCAGTTAAAGGAGGAAGTTGAGGCGCTGCAGGGCACTTTGATCAAATACAGCAATGAGCCACTACAACAACAGCCGTCATCTCACCCTAAAAAGAAAGGAAACAGACATGGAGACAAAAGAGAGAATCATGGGAACAATGAAAGTGGTGGCACGAGCAAAGTCCCACCCCTGCTGTCCTACAGAAACTCCCCTGACCAATCAGAGCTCTCCACCTCATCGCTGAATGTGACGTCTCGCACATCTCATGTGGACGTGGGGACGCAGGCTGAGCTGTCCAGACCTGAGGACATGGAGGAGATGATCGCAAGCTACGCGGAGAAGATCGGACAGATGCAGGAGCTCCACGCGGATGAGATCATGGACATGGAGACCAGACACATCACAGAGAGCGAGAGCCTGAAGAGAGAGAACCAGCAGCTGGAGGACGAATGCCGAGCGCTCCGAGACGCCATAAACAAACTCAGAACTGCTGAGGTGAGACAGGCATTAGACATTCATGAGATAAACTGCTAAAGAACAAGTTACTTATAAAGTAAACATGGAACGGCATTTACAACACATTTGACTGCCATGATGTGTAGTATTTCTGTGTAGTGAATAATGTTGGGTGGGGCTTGAGATGTTCTATCAGGATTTGATTGGTTTGCCACCATTATGCTTTGATATTGTTGGTAAATAATATTTCCCCCTGCCCATTAAGTTTTAATTACATCAGCAGAAAATGGTGGAGAAAGTTTGATGAAAGTTTTTTCCCTGCAGAATAATGATGAATTATGCACAATTAAAAAGACATTTAAAGCGCCACTCAAAGAGTTGTGTATGTGTTGCTTAGCATGTTGTTAGGCATCGCTAGCATGTTTAACATGTAGTTAGGAATTGCTAGCATGATGCTAGGCATTGCTTGCATGTTTTAATGTAGCTAGGTGTTGTTAGCATGTTGCTAGGCATTGCTAGTATGTTTAAGCATGTAGTTAGTTGTTGTTAGCATGTTGTTAGGTATTGTTAGCATGTTTAACATGTAGCCAGGTGTTGCTAGCATGTTGCTAGGTATTGTTAGCATGTTGTTAGGTATTGCTAGCATGTTTAAGCATGTAGCAAGGTGTTGTTAGAATGTAGCTAAGTGTTGCTAGCATGATGCTAGGCATTGCTAGTATGTTTAAGCATGTAGCTAGGCATCGTTAGCATGTTTAACGTAGCTAGGAATTGCTAGCATGATTCTAGGCATTGCTTGCATGTTTACCATGTAGCTAGGAATTGCTAGCATGATGCTAGGCATTGTATGCATGTTTAATGTGTTTCTAGCATATTGCTAGGCATTGCTAGTATGTTTTAGCATGTAGCTAGTTGTTTGTAGCAAATAGGTAGGTGTTGCTAGGCATTGTTAGCATATTAAAGATGTAGCTAGCATGTTGCTTGGTATCGCTAGCATGTTTAAACATGTAGCTAGGTGTTGTTGGGATGTTGTTAGGTATTGCTAGCATGTTTAAGCATGTAGCTAGGTATTGTTAGCATGTTACTAGGTATTGCTAGTATGTTTAAGCATGTAGCTAGGTGCTGTTAGCATGTTGCTAGGCATCGTTAGCATGTTTAACGTAGCTAGGAATTGCTAGCATGATTCTAGGCATTGCTTGCATGTTTAACATGTAGCTAGGAATTGTTAGCATGATGCTAGGCATTGCTTGCATGTTTAATGTGTTTCTAGCTTATTGCTAGGCATTGCTAGTATGTTTTAGCATGTAGCTAGTTATTTGTAGCAAATAGGTAGGTGTTGCTAGGCATTGTTAGCATATTAAAGATGTAGCTAGCATGTATAAACATGTAGCTAGGTGTTGTTGGGATGTTGTTAGGTATTGCTAGCATGTTTAAGCATGTAGCTAGGTATTTTTGGGATGTTGTTAGGTATTGCTAGCATGTTTAAGCATGTAGCTAGGTATTGTTAGCATGTTACTAGGTATTGCTAGTATGTTTAAGCATGTAGCTAGGTGCTGTTAGCATGTTGCTAGGCATCGTTAGCATGTTTAACGTAGCTAGGAATTGCTAGCATGATTCTAGGCATTGCTTGCATGTTTAACATGCAGCTAGGAATTGCTAGCATGATGCTAGGCATTGCTTGCATGTTTAATGTGTTTCTAGCATATTGCTAGGCATTGTTAGTATGTTTTAGCATGTAGCTAGTTATTTGTAGCAAATAGGTAGGTGTTGCTAGGCATTGTTAGCATATTAAAGATGTAGCTAGCATGTTGCTTGGTATCGCTAGCATGTTTAAACATGTAGCTAGGTGTTGTTGGGATGTTGTTAGGTATTGCTAGCATGTTTAAGCATGTAGCTAGGTATTGTTAGCATGTTGCTAGGTATTGCTAGCATGTTTAACATGTAGCTAGGAATTGCTTGCATGTTTTAACATGTAGCTTGGTGTTGTTAGCATGTTTAAGCATGTAGCTAGGTGTTGTTAACATCTTGCTAGGCATTGTTAGCATGTTTAAGCATGTAGCTAGGTGTTGTTAACATGTTGCTAGGCATTGTTAGTATGTTTAAGCATGTAGCTAGGTGTTGCTAGCATGTTTTTGCCTGCTGGCCCAAGTGAAAATATTTTGTGATTTACAATACCACAATATGTTGGTGCTGAGATACAAGTGTTGCAAGTTTGTGTAGCTTCAGATAATCTTCAGGTAACAGAATTTAACAGCACAAATGTCTGTTATTGTTTTTTTTTATCAGGGTCCTTCAGCGAGAACGTCAGAACGGCCTGCAGTCTCTCCGTTTAAAGACGGATATGCCAGCGGTAAGATAATGTATTCATGACTCAAACAATGAAAAAGAGAGTCAATTTTTATGGATGATTTGTGTGAACTGATTCAAATCAGCGGCTTACTGATTCATTTGAGTCCCGGCACAGAAGTTACTGTGTAGGGCTGCAACAACGAATCGATAAAATCGTTAATTATCATTAATGAAAATAATTGGCAACGAATTTCATTATCGGTTAGTTGGATATATGTAGCCAGCACAGAGAAGCTCCATCAGTGACGTCTCTTTACAACTCAGTGAAAATGCGTTGCATGATGAAACTCGTTTGAAAAATGGACACAAATTGAAGCGGAATAAACTCGACCCAAGTCATAATAATAATAATAATAATCACACAAAAAAAACATTTTGTGAGAGTATTGAATCGTTTTTAATCAGTGTAAACATTTGTATTAGTTGTATTTAGTGTAAATTAATTTTAAAACTATTTTAATACTGTACAGTGGTCATTTATAGAAGTGTTTTGTGTACCCACTTGCAGTCGTTAAATTGTATTGTATCATATGAACATTTGTATATTATATATAATTTAATATTGCCATTGAATCAGCTATCGACCACCTTACTTTATAACTGCCAACAACTGCTATTGAAAATCCCATATTGTTTGGCTACTCAGTAGTGTGTATTCTGATGTTCATATGCTCTCATGTTGTGTGTGTAACAGACAGCAGTTCAGACTGGAGTCAGCGCACAGGTCACGATCTTCCTCACCTACAGCAGGAGTTCAGAACTAGACCTGAAGGGGCACAGAGAGACATCGAACCGGACGTCCTGCCCGACAGTATCAAGGTGAGGAAAATATCTGACTATAGAATGAACAGAACGAGTGAATGAAGAATCAAACAGATCGTAACTCTCCCTCTCACAGGCTCTGCTGCGCGAGGTTCATCAGGAGGGCATGCAGGTTCTGTCTTTGTCTGAATTACCGCTGTCCGAGGCGAATGCAGCCGGCGCACAGCTCCCCCCTCAGGCCTGGAGCGAAGAGAGAGATGCGCTCATCAACACCGTAGAGTCCCTCAAATCACTCATCGGCAAATTACAGACAAACACTGACACACAGGTGAGCTTATACACGCAAGCTTCCAACTTATACGTGAAACGACATTCTCAGCGCATTCAGCTTCTGTAACGTTGGAAATAATGTGGGGTAGGACTTGATTCTGTCCATCATATGTAATAAGAGAAGTCTTTTAATGCAGCATTTGGAAATATTTATTTTTCCGATTTTATTTTATTATTCGTTTTTTGTCAACAGTGGTCATTATGGCCAAACAGTTCAATTTTCGTTTCATCAGACCAGAGGACATTTCTCCAGAAAGTAAGATCTTTGTCCCCATGTGCACTTGCAAACTGTAGTCTGGCTTTTTTATGGTGGTTTTGGAGCAGTGGCTTCTTCCTTGTTGAACAGCCTTTCAGGTTATGTCGATATAGGACTCGTTTTGCTGTAGATATAGATACTTGTGTACCTGTTTCCTCCAGCATCTTCACAAGGTCCTTTGCTGTTGTTCTGGGATTGATTTGCACTTTTCACACCAACTTTTTGTCTCCTTCCTGAGCGGTATGATGGCTGCGTGGTCTCATGGTGTTTATACTTGTGTACTATTGTTTGTACAGATGAACGTGGTACCTTCATGCATTTGGAAATTGCTCCCAAGGATGAACCAGACTTGTGGATGTCCACAATTTTTTTTTTTCTGAGGTCTTGGCTAATTTCAGTTTGGTAGACAGTGTATTAACTGATTATTATTTTATACTGATATGTAGAGCAAACGCTAAAACGGTACTGTCTCTTTAAGAAAACCGGCACTTCCCTCTGATCTGTATCAGGCCACGTTTTGATTTGGTTGAACAAGTCATGCTGCTTCTTTATTACAATTACATGTTTAAACTGACTGTAAAGAGCAGAAAGGACATTTCGTCTTTGAACACAATAGATGGCGAGTCAAACCAGACAGCTTCATGATGTTATTATATAGCCAATATTTATATTTTCAATAATAAAAAAATAAATTTTCATTGAAGTAACAAAGCAAGCCAGAGCTGTAGCAACCATTATAATCTGGGGTGGGGTCATATCCCCCATACTTCTAGAAAATTTATGAAATGAAACATTATATTTAAATTTTTTACGAAATTATACATTAGCCTATTTTTTACGTTTTGTCGGCCGTACAAGGAAATAGTAGGCAGCAGCCTAAATGACACCTTTATGACCCATCAGAAGCCTCCATCAACCGGTCGGTTCACCAGTGAACAGAACCAGCGCACAAGCGGTTAACAGTACAGGTGGTAAAATCGGTAAATGATGGAAATATTTTTGAACGTTATCTCTATCAAAAACCCCCAAGAGTTTCTTAGTGAACCCCCGTTTGGGAAACCCTGATTTAAGCGATTACATTTTGTTGAAACATTATGAGAACAAATATCTATTTCTATGATGACTCATTTATCAAGCACAGTACGACCAGAGACATTCCTACGACCAGGAAGTTCATGTTGTAATTTTTAAAGAGAACTGCGTCCAGTGTTAAAGGGATAGTTCACCAAAAAATGTAAATTCTGTCATCATTTACTCACCCTCATGATATATCAGGTGTGTCTGACTTTCTTTCTTCACCAGAACACATTTGAAGAAAAATAGAAAAATATCTCAGCTCAGTAGGTCCTTAAAATGCAAGTGGATGGTGATCAGAATTTGAAGCTCCACAAATCACAGACAGTCAGCATAAACGGCACCCATACGACTCCCGTGGTTAAATTAATGTCTTCTAAAGCGACACGATCACTTTTGGTGTGAAAAAAGATCAATATTAAAGTCTAAATCATCTCAGGACGAATCTCAGTTGCCTCCGCGTCTGAGACCCTCAATCCGTGCATCTTATCACGTGACTCGTTGTGCATGACACCGCGGAGACTCACAGCATGTGGAGGCTCATGCTACTCTCCACGATCCACACACAACTTACCACACACCCCATTGAGAGCGAGAACCACTAATCACGACCACGAGGAGGTTACCCCATGTGACTCTACCCTCCCTAGCAACTGGGCCAATTTGGTTGCTTAGGAGACCTGGCTGGAGTCACTCAGCACGTCCTGGATTCAAACTCACGACTCCAGATGTGATAGTCAGCGTCAATACTCGCTGAGCTACCCAGGCCCACTAGAGTTTATATGTTTGTATGTATGTATATACGGTTGCATTTGCACTGGAAGCTTCTGTTGCCATGACAAATTCCTAAATAAAGCCCCTAAATTCTGCTGAGAGTACTATACTCTTAATTGATAGCTAAAAGCGTCATGAAATTATCCAAAATAGCATGCAAGGGGTGGGGAATGCACCCAGTTTTAATGAATGAACGATGTCATTCTGCGCACACAGATTCCGTCGGGGCCTGCATATGACTGGCGTGCAGAGCTGCTCTCAGCCGTTCAGCAGGTGTTTGTTCAGGAGCGAGACATGCTGAAGAACATTCTTTACTCTCATCTGGAGCGTGTGGACATCGCTGATGCTGTAGTTCATCTCAACCAGCTGGAGAGGGCGCTAGCGGAACAGGTCAGCCATTGGCTTGAGAGAAAAAGCCCGTTTTATCTACAGACAGGTTCCTTGTTTAACACGTGTGTTTGTGTTGTGTGCAGGATGTTCGTCACAGGGAGCTGATGGCAGGGTTGTGTTCTGCAGACAGAAACAGTCTGATCTCAGAGATCCATCAGCTCAGAGCTCAACTCGACACACTCGTCTCAGACGCCCCGAACACATCACACGCACTCCACCATGTGGACAACGCAGGTATAGCAATGATCAAACTATTTGTGTTTCTCCAGCTCTCCTCTTAAGTTTTTTCCCTAACCGGCTGCAAAACAAAACTGTTATGCAACAAGACCATTTCTCTCCCAATTACATATATGTATACTTCACTCTGTGATACTAATTGGGGGTACTCTTTTATACGAAACAAACACAAACCTCTAACTACACATTATTTCAATATAAATGTACAGCCTATTAAGAAAAACTTTGCTAACTAGTCTATTGGATAATAGCAGCAAAATTAAAACCCACTGTCTTTTATTTTGACGGTCGGATCACTCCAGGAAGTCCTGTAAGTGTCTGTTTGTGGGCTAGTTCACTGTAGTTTAATTTGCTTCTTATTCAATTCAAAAATACCCGTCTTTGAATAAAATGCACGATTCATATGGACTACTTTTATGGTTCTTTTATGTCAGTTCTGGAGCTTGACAGTAACGAACATGACTAACACACAGTATCGGATTTATTTTTTGACATTTTTATGAAAAGTGCATTTTGTTCAGGTCATGTTGAGTAACCCTGAGAAAACTTCTTGATATTCGTGACTCAAAAAGTCATGATATTTTTCGCCTTTAAAAATATGTTGGAAAAACGTAATGGTGAAGTTGTTCACTCATGCATTCAAGGACACTATTTCAGTACCTTTTTACATGATGGTTGCACCGCATGACATTTTTATTTTAGAAAATGCTTACATTTTTTTCAAAAATGTGTCAAATCAGCATGAACTCAAAGATGACATTTCTATGAACTTGACGTGTTTTAAACTATATTTTTTAAAACATTTCACATTTTTAACACCTCGGACAACCTTATATGTCAGTGACCCATATGTGGTTATTTCAGGAGCTCGTGTTGTTTAATCTTACATAATAAACATATTCATCTTTAATATCTTTGATACATGTTTTTGTGTTGTTTTTGATTTTCTCCCCAATTTCTCATGCCCATTTCCCAATGCACTCTAAGTCCTCGTGGTGGCGTAGTGACTCACCTCAATCCGGGTGGCGGAGGACGAATCTCAGTTGCCTCCGCGTCTGAGACTGTCAATCCGCGCATCTTATCACGTGACTTGTTGAGCGCGTTACCACGGAGACGTAGCGTGTGTGGAGGCTTCACGCTATTCTCCGTGATCCACGCACAACTCACCACGCCCCCCACCGAGAGCGAAAACCACATTATAGCGACCACAAGGAGGTTACCCCATGTGACTCTACTCTCCCTAGCAACCGGGCCAATTTGGTTGCTTAGGAGACCTGGCTGGAGTCACTCAGCATGTCCTGGGTTCGAACTCATGACTCCAGGTGTGATAGTCAGCGTCTTTACTCGTTGAGCTACCCAGACCGCCCCTTTGATACATGCTTTAATAACTAAGTAGTGTGTGCATTTTTCAAAATATATGAACGTTTGTTTAAAGTAGAGTCACATGGGGTAACCTCCTCGTGGTCACTATAATGTGGTTCTCGCTCTCGGTGGGGCACGTGGTGAGTTGTTTGTGGATGCCACGGAGAATAGTGTGAAGCCTCCACACACGCTACGTCTCCGCGGTAACACGCTCAACAAGTCACGTGATAAGATGCACGGATTGACAGTCTCAGACGCGGAGGCAACTGAGATTCGTCCTCCGCCACCCGGATTGAGGCGAGTCACTACGCCACCATGAGGACTTAGAGCGCATTGGGAATTGGGCATGAGAAATTGGGGAGAAAAGAATAATCTGCATAACTGCAAGTGAAGTTTTGTGCGGTTATTTGTTCAGCAGGAATGGAGACGGAGGGCGAGAGAGAACGATCGCAGGTGCTCGTTCTGGAGGAACTGAAGACTGAACTGGCCCAAACTAAACTAGAGCTGGAGACGACACTAAAATCACAACACAAACTCCTGAAAGAACTCGACACGCTCCGGTAACACACAACACACCACCTGCAGAGGTTCATACTGCAACCCCATCAGGACACTGACACGAAACTCAAAGGGGTTTATTTTGTGGGAAATAGACATGATCTTGCTTATTACATGGCTGCTTGGCAAATAAATTAATAAAGGGACATGAAATGTTGGTTTGAGGTTATGCAAGAATAAAATATGCATTCAGTTTTACAGTTTAACAATCGTAATTATTCCCTAACGTCTCGATCTGGTGTGTGTTGTGTCAGGTCGGAGGTGTCGATGAAAGCCACTGAAGTGGATTCGCTGACCGAACGACTCTCAGAAGAGCAGAAGAGACTGAGAGAGCTTCAATGGGCGTTCGAGAAAGAGAAATGCAGATCTGACAGGATGCAGGAGACGGAGAGAGAGGAAGTGGAGGTAAAACCCAACCGCCAATCATTGTGAGAGTAAAGATAAAGGATCATTTTCAATATCTAAACATGCAAATCCATGCAACGTGTCTCTGCAGGACCTTAAACTGTCTCTCGAGGAGCAGCGAGGTCGTGTGGCTGAGCTGTCGAGCTCTCTGGAGAGAGAGAGACAGATCTCAGCTCAGCTCAGAGAGCAGGTCGACAGGCGGCAGGCGCAAGACATCAGCGTCTCCTCTGAGCTGCAGGTACACATCATCTGTCCTGACATATCCTCTATAACATAAAGGGTCAAAACATAATGATGCACTGGATGTGTGCAGGTGCAGTTAGATGCGCAGAGAGCTCGTGCAGATGAACTCGGCAGCGCTCTAGAGAAACAGAAAGAACTGAACACACAACTGATGCGACAGATCCAGATGAGCTCCAAAACCGCTCAAAACCAGCAGGAGTCTGAGACACATCAGACCTTCATACAGACTGAAGCCACCTGCGGTCAGGTGAACAATCACACATGTCTCTGGTCTTATTGGGAATAATTCAGAAATGTTGTTATTTCATACAGACGTTATTAAATACTGTGACTAAATCAGACCAGAAAACAACGCAAAACATTTGTAACTTCTGAATGAGAGATGTTTACGGTGATGTACCGGTGGGCGTGTCACCAGACACACATCAGTCTCGCCGGCGTACGGAGATGAATCGTGGATAAAATATCTTTAAATGTCCGCGAAAGCACAAATATTGCAAAACTGAACTGTCTTCAGACCTGTGTGAACTTCTCCTGGGACTGATGTTTTTCTTGATATCATATCTTGGGTGTTTTAACATTCACCGTCATTGTTTCCTCCCACTGATGGTCACAAATATAGCGGCTCTGGGAAAAAGTGACATCACTGAAACAGGTCGATAGCCAGATTTACAACGTCGTTACCTTGACGATGTAATGTTAACAAACCCTAAATGAGGGGTCTGGGTAACTCAGCGAGTATTGACGCTGACTATCACACCTGGAGTCGCGAGTTTGAATCCAGGGTGTGCTGAGTGACTCCAGCCAGGTCTCCTAAGCAACCAAATTGGCCCGGTTGCTAGGGAGGGTAGTCACATGGGGTAACCTCCTTGTGGTCGCTGTAATGTGGTTCTCGCTCTCGGTGGGGCGTGTGGTGAGTTGTGCATGGATGCCGCGGATAATAGCGTGAAGCCTCCACACACACTACGTCTCCGTGGTAACACGCTCAACAAGCCACGTGATAAGATGCGCGGAGGCAACTGAGATTCGAGGAGGAGGAGGCGGGAACTGGCTGAACAGTCAACATAAAGTTTAATGGTAAACTTAAAACCAACATAAACAAACGTGCAGCGCGGCCGCGTGCGTCTCTCTCTCTCTCGAAGCGGCGTCTCCAGCCACCCCTTTACCTCGCTCTCCCGCTGATCAGCTGATTTAGCGCCCGGCCACGCCCTCCTCCTCGTCTCAATACCATTGCATTTATCATCAAATGAAGTGCTTCTGTAAATATCCTCACAGCATAATCTAACAGATAAAATGCTACACAACAGAGCATTACATTATAAATGAAAAGAGCACTCTTGCTTTTGAGATATTAAATATTATTATTAATAACATTGCTTCTGCTACATGTGTACGAAAAGAATTAACCCATTAAATTGACAGCCCTAATTACTTAAACATTTATTGTTCCTTAAAGAATGTAAGAGTGAATCCATGCTTTTTGTGTGCGCAGGTGGAGGCCGGCGTTCTCTCCGTCGAGTCTCTGTTGCAGACCCTGCAGTCGCAGCTCGCAGAGAAGCAGACGCAGGTGGTGCAGATGATGGAGGAGCTGGAGAGACACAAACTGGACGCGGTGCAGCGCAGACGTCAGTTTGATGAGGAGAAATCAGCACTCACACGCTCCGTTACGCAGGACCAGGATGCACTGCGGGTGGCTCGCAACAGCCTGAGTGACATGGAGAGACAGACGAGTGAGCTGCAGTCAGAGCTGAACGCAGAGAGACAGAACGTACAGCGACTGGAGAGAGAGAGAGAGAGGCTAAAGGAGAGAGTGAGACAGCTCGAGGAGAGAGTGAGACTGAGTGAGAATAACCAAAGCATACATTCAGATGGTCAGCCGGCGGATCGAACCTGTGACTGGGTGTTGCAGCAGAAGTCAGGAGACACTCTGACGCTGGACTCCAGCTCACCGTTACTGCGTGAGGTCACGGGGTCAGGGGTCACTCAGAGCTCAGACCCCAAACACATGGACAAAATCCTCGGCAGACTGCACCTCATCGCCGCTAAGATCAACAACCTGACCAGTGACGCCTCGGGCAGGTGACAAAACTCATTTATATTAATGTGACTTTTTACACGTGTTAAAGGGACAGTTCACCCCAAAATGAAAATTCTCTTATCATTTACTCACCCTCATGTAGGCATGTGCAGGTATCTGATTTTCATATTATGATCATTGCTGAAAACGTTGTATCCTATTTAGGGCTGTGAGATTAATTATATTAAATGTACGCAATTAATCACGTCCCCTGAATGTTCTGCGTGGGCGGTGCCATTATGGCGAGCTACTTCCTCTCGGATGCTCCCCACTTCCGCTTAGTTGTTGTTATTGTATGCTAGAGCTACAGAAGTGCTTTCTATCATCATCATCATACAGTGTGTGTGCAACAAGAAACCTGGTGAAATCTAGCACGTCATAAATGTGAATTCTCTCTCTTTTACACACACATTCGCACACACACACATTTGCACACTACACACACACTACACACACACAAACACCACAGACACACACTCACACACGCATACAGACATGCACACATGCACTGACACACACATGCGCATGCATACACACACAGAGACAGACACAGACACACACACATACACGCGCATGCATACACACACAGAGACAGACAGAGACACAGACATACTCACACACACACTACACACACACAGACAGACACACACACGCGCATGCATACACACACAGAGACAGACAGAGACACAGACACACAAACACCACAGATACACACACTCACACACGCATACAGACATGCACACATGCACAGAGAGACAGACACACACACACACTGACACACATGCGCATGCATACACACACAGAGACAGACAGAGACACAGACACACACACACTACACACACACAGACAGACACACACACGCGCATGCATACACACACAGAGACAGACAGAGACACAGACATACACACACTCACACACACAGACAGACACACACACGCGCATGCATACACACACAGAGACAGACAGAGACACAGACACACAAACACCACAGACACACACACATACACACACTCACACACGCATACAGACATGCACACATGCACAGACAGACAGACACACACAGGGTGTGTGCAGAAAGTGTGAGAGCCCAGTGTAGTAACTTTACCATGTAAATGTGTGTGATTGTGTACTTATTTATTCAGCGATTGCCGTCAAAAGTGTCCATACACAGAGTTTAGTGAGAAAGGGATTTACAATAAGTAAACAGGGGGTGTTCCATCATTTTTGACTGTCGTTAGTGATTATTTCAATGCTTGGTAATGTGAATAAGTTGCGAACCGGAAGTCTGTAGCATCCGCGTTGGGAGTGCGCGCTAAGCGTAATGGGTAATTTCGCCGCCCGTGAAAATCGTGGATATATTTGAATATTAGGGGGCCTGGGTATCTCAGCGAGTATTGACGCTGAGTAACACCCCTGGAGTCACGAGTTTGAATCCAGGGCGTGCTGAGTGACTCCAGCCAGGTCTCCTAAGCAACCAAATTGGCCCGGTTGCTAGGTAGGGTTAGAGTCACATGGGGTAACCTCCTCGTGGTCACTATAATGTGGTTCTCGCTCTCAGTGGGGCGCGTGGTGAGTTGTGCATGGATGCTGATGAGAACAGCGTGAAGCCTCCACACGCGCTACGTCTCCATGGCAACGCGCTCAACAACGTGATAAGATGCGCGGATTGACGGTCTCAGACGCGGAGGCAACTGAGATTCGTCCTCCGCCACCCGGATTGAGGCGATTCACTACACCACCACGAGGACTTAGAGCGCATTGGGAATTGGGCATGAGAAATTGAGGAGAAAAAGGGGGAAATAAAAAAAAAAAAAAAAGAATAATATTTGAATATTGAATTTTTTTCAATAAATAAATAATTGAAAATACATATATAATTAAGTGGCCTCTATGTCTAAACATATTTACCCTTTGTTATGGAAATTCTAAATACTGACCCTGGTAGACCGAAGTCCCTAAATTACCTGCTTACCCTGCTGATCTCCTCGACGGTACCTTCCTCAGCACATTACAACTCAGCATCCGCTTGAGAGGTGGCAGCGTCCTGCCCACAGACAATACTCACTCAATCTGAGAATCTTGTATTCTAGTCTAATACCTAACTCATAGATCTGGACTTATGCTGCAGCATAACAGTTCAACCAGACTGCAGTTTCTGCTTTGCTCGTTTATTAATATGCAGCCGGGTCCCATCAGTCGCAGCTGTGGAACAGAAAGGTTTAATAATATCCTAACTGCCCTTCTATATAATGAAAATCATTACGAATTGGATCTGTCAATCTCGTATTTCCCATTCAAACACCTGTCACCGGGCCACTTTAGTCAATAGTGCCTTAAAGGAAGAAATAACTCCATAGGATGTTGAGCTAAAGCACCTGCACCGCTTGGATAACATGAAGTCCTGTTGTACAGTTTCTTTTCTCATTGCATATTCTGTTTCTCTTGGAAATGCATGACATTACAGAAGTGAAATGTGTTCCAAGCGTCGTTAAACTGTCTCTCTCTGTGTTTGTGCAGGTCACCTGTGGACGCGCCGGACCGTGAAAGTCTGGCATGGCTGCACAGTAATGTACAGGATGTGATGTCACTGTTACAGCATATCCCATCAGCCCCATCTGCTCTCCCAGAGGTGAGAGAGCACGTTTACTTTCACTAGACAAATATTTATATAGAGAGATGTTTTGGGGCTGTAAATCGATTCAAATGTTTAATCAAATTAATTACACGCTATGCCGATTATTTAATCAAATTAATGGTAAAAATCACTATTTGCAGAGAAAAGCCCCCAAATAAAAATAATTAAATATCTGATAATTATTAATTATATTATGTATATTTTTTACATTATATATTTTATATTTATTAATAATATAATATAATAATAACATAAATAATAAAAATAATATACAGTGTAATTAATAAATTAATTCAGATAATTAAAGTGCATGACATTATTGTGGCAGACGAATAAAGCATTGATAAGACGATACAAAAATTGGCTTTAGAATCCAATATATTATTGAACATAAGTCTGTCATTGGCCTACAGTCCACAGAAATACATTTTGCAACTGAAATCGTCAATCTGTTTTGGAACGTCTCACTTTGCATCATAAACGCACATTTTTTAGGACACTGACAGTTTGAATCTTAGAGAAACACGTCTTGAGACCGCTGCATTCGGAGTTACGCTCCGTCCAGCTGTGCTTGAATGCAAGAACGCGTCCTCATCTTGTTTTGTCTGCTGTCAGTGTGGTTTGTTGCCTGTACAGCTGGAGTTGCACTTACTGCCCCCTGCTGACTGAGAGTCGTAAAAACATGAAGGTGCTGTTTCAAGCTCCGATGGTAGAAATGTTCCTTATTACAGTCTGGGGGCATGATTACATTTTTGGTAAAAAAAAAAAAATGTATTGCATTATTTTTTATAGAATTAATTGTTCTGAATTACCGTGTTAAATCAAAATCTTTTTTTTTTTACTTTAATTTGTCGTAATATTTTAACCTGGATTTCGGCTTGCCGTGTAAGCTGGAATAGTGTTAAATCACAAACAAACAAATAATGTTAGTTTGTACCTAGTGCTCATACACTCGTTGTCCCTAGCGGACCGATAAAAATCTGTGCTGTGTTGTAAGTCAGCCAATCAGATTCAAGCTTGCAATTTTGGAAAGTTCTTGCCATTTTTGTGTGCAATATGCAACAAACAGTCTGTGAACAATCTTTCTGAGGCTGTTGCTAGAGTTAATGTATTACTCATTCTCCCGTGTCTGTGTGTGTGTGTGTGTCTGTGTGTATGTGTCTGTGTGTATGTGTCTGTGTGTGTGTGTGTGTATATGTGTGTGTGTATATGTCTGTGTGTATATGTCTGTGTGTATATGTCTGTGTGTATATGTGTGTGTGTCTGTGTGTATATGTGTGTGTGTATGTGTGTGTGTGTATGTGTGTAAATGTGTATGTATGTATGTGTGTGTGTCTGTGTATATATGTGTGTGTGTGTATGTATGTATGTGTGTGTGTCTGTGTGTATGTATGCGTATATATGTGTGTATGTATGTATGTGTATATATGTGTGCGTATGTATGCGTATATATATGTGTGTGTGTGTGTGTGTGTGTGTGTGTGTGTATATGTGTGTGTGTATGTGTGTGTATATGTGTGTGTGTCTGTGTGTGTGTATGTGTGTAAATGTGTGTATGTGTGTGTGTGTATGTGTCTGTGTATGTGTGTGTGTGTATGTGTCTGTGTATGTATGTATGTGTGTGTGTCTGTGTATATATGTGTGTATGTGTATGTATATATGTGTGTATGTATGTATGTGTGTGTGTCTGTGTGTATGTATGCGTATATATATGTGTGTGTGTGTGTGTGTGTGTGTGTGTATGTATGTGTGTATATATATATATGTGTGTGTGTGTGTGTGTGTGTGTATAGAGTGCCACCCTGCTGGTGGGAGGTTCATCCAGTCTGTTGAACGAACGTTTACTGAGACAGAACGCAGAACTGACGGGATTCGTCAGCCGACTGACAGAAGAGAAGAACGACTTGAGAAACCAGTTACTGAAACTAGAGGAGGAGTTGCGCAGATGCAGACAGAACATGAACAGCTCTGAGAGAGTGAGTGAAGAAAATGTAAATATTAACCGAATGAAAAAACTTGTTGTTAACAGTTATGATAAACACATCTGTATGTCCATCAGGTGTGGAGCAGGAGCAGTGCGGAGCGTCAGGAGATAATGTTGTTTTCCCGTGAGCGAGAGTCTTGGGCTCAAGAGAAGAGTCGATTAGAAAAGACTCTCCGTCAGACGGAGGCGGAACTGAACCGGCTCAGAGGAGAGATTCGATCCGACACGCTCCGAGAAATTACCGGATCTGATACTGACAACAGTGCACTCAAGGTGAGACTGCTTTCACCTGACTGACCTGGGACGGAGTACTCTGTATGTATGTATGTATGTATGTATGTATGTATGTATGTATGTATGTATGTATGTATGTATGTACAGATCTAACGGTCTCGTCTCTCTCTGCAGAGGCTGTATGGTAGATACCTGCGAGCTGAGAGTTTCCGGAAGGCTCTGATTTATCAGAAGAAATATCTGCTGCTGTTGCTAGGTGGGTTTCAGGAGTGTGAGGAGGCCACGCTGTCTCTCATCGCCCGCATTGGCGGCCACCCCACACACACCTGTCTGGAGTCCGTCGGACATCAGCGCAGAGGATTCACACGCTTCAGATCGGCTGTGCGTGTCTCCATCGCCCTCTCCAGGTACTCACACACTAATGCAGCATTAAACGTCAGAAAATCAATATAAAGAAAACATCTCTGGATATGACTACAGTCATTGGTATGTTTATGTCACAGGTATGTCATATAATAAGTAAGGGATAATGTACAGTCAGCCGGTTGTTATCGCACAAACCCCAAAAGGGTGATCAGGACTGCGAAGCGGAGACTCTTGTATCAGCCTGAACGGGTTTATTTTGCGATAACAACCGGCTGACTGTACATTATCTGGCTTATTACACGGCTACTAACCAAATACATAAATACATGCACATAAAATATTGATTTGTGCTGAAATGATGTAATTTGAGAAGAAAGAATTCGCTGAACAGCTGGAATCCACCTCCGGTTTGAGTTCTGATGGTGTTTATTTTGTAATTAATGAACGTCTGACTCCTCAATATTCCGCCTATTACAAGACTACTCGCTAAATAAATAAATAAATGCACATGAAACATTGATTTGAGCTGAAATTGTTTTATTAGCTTGCTTGTAGAGATCTGACAGTGAGGCGAGAAGCAGAAGAGACGGCTCACAGAACCCGGATGGGCGGTCTGATACTTGGATGTGCGGTTGTTACAGAGCAATATCAGACCACTAGATGGCGCCATTGACCAATCAGAATCGAATATTCCATAGAGCCGTATAATATAAAATATAATATATATGTGTGTGTGTGTGTGTGTGTGTGTGTGAATGTATTATAGTAATATTATATTATAATATCATATATAATGTAATGCAATATTATATAGTAATATAATATGTCGATGTTTAAATTGATAAATCTGTAAAATTACTAACAAATATTTTTCTAAATACTTGCGTTGATTACTTGCATAATTTTATTTAGTGTGTTTTGTAATATAATATAATATAGTAATATAATGTAATATATATTATATTTATGCTGAAATAATAAATCTGTTATATTACATATGAAATTCTAAATACTTTTGTTGATAACTTATATAATGTTATTTGGTATTTTAACATAATGCAACATTCTGTAACAGTTTTCGGGGCTGTCGATTTTTGGATTTGTGTCGGATTCAGTTTGGTTTTGTAATTAATGAAAAAATAAGATTGTCTCTACAAATGTGCAATAATATAATATAGAATGTAACAATATTTTGATGTTTGAAAAGTACATCAAATATTTTACATTTTGTCACAGGTACATAAATATAATATATTGTAAAAAAAAAAAAAATATATATATATATATACAGGTGCATCTCAATAAATTAGAATGTCGTGGAAAAGTTCATTTATTTCAGTAATTCAACTCAAATTGTGAAACTCATGTATTAAATAAATTCAATGCACACAGACTGAAGTAGTTTAAGTCTTTGGTTCTTTTAATTGTGATGATTTTGGCTCACATTTAACAAAAACCCACCAATTCACTATCTCAAAAAATTAGAATATGGTGACATGCCAATCAGCTAATCAACTCAAAACACCTGCAAAGGTATCCTGAGCCTTCAAAATGGTCTCTCAGTTTGGTTCACTAGGCTACACAATCATGGGGAAGACTGCTGATCTGACAGTTGTCCAGAAGACAATCATTGACACCCTTCACAAGGAGGGTAAGCCACAAACATTCATTGCCAAAGAAGCTGGCTGTTCACAGAGTGCTGTATCCAAGCATGTTAACAGAAAGTTGAGTGGAAGGAAAAAGTGTGGAAGAAAAAGATGCACAACCAACCGAGAGAACCGCAGCCTTATGATTGTCAAGCAAAATCGATTCAAGAATTTGGGTGAACTTCACAAGGAATGGACTGAGGCTGGGGTCAAGGCATCAAGAGCCACCACACACAGTTGTCGTATTCCTCTTGTTAAGCCACTCCTGAACCAAAGGCAACGTCAGAGGCGTCTTACCTGGGCTAAGGAGAAGAACTGGACTGTTGCCCAGTGTTCCAAAGTCCTCTTTTCAGATGAGAGCAAGTTTTGTATTTCATTTGGAAACCAAGGTCCTAGAGTCTGGAGGAAGGGTGGAGAAGCTCATAGCCCAAGTTGCTTGAAGTCCAGTGTTAAGTTTCCACAGTCTGTGATGATTTGGGGTGCAATGTCATCTGCTGGTGTTGGTCCATTGTGTTTTTTGAAAACCAAAGTCACTGCACCCGTTTACCAAGAAATTTTGGAGCACTTCATGCTTCCTTCTGCTGACCAGCTTTTTAAAGATGCTGATTTCATTTTCCAGCAGGATTTGGCACCTGCCCACACTGCCAAAAGCACCAAAAGTTGGTTAAATGACCATGGTGTTGGTGTGCTTGACTGGCCAGCAAACTCACCAGACCTGAACCCCATAGAGAATCTATGGGGTATTGTCAAGAGGAAAATGAGAGACAAGAGACCAAAAAATGCAGATGAGCTGAAGGCCACTGTCAAAGAAACCTGGGCTTCCATACCACCTCAGCAGTGCCACAAACTGATCACCTCCATGCCACGCCGAATTGAGGCAGTAATTAAAGCAAAATGAGCCCCTACCAAGTATTGAGTACATATACGGTAAATTAACATACTTTCCAGAAGGCCAACAATTCACTAAAAATGTTTTTTTTATTGGTCTTATGATGTATTCTAATTTTTTGAGATAGTGAATTGGTGGGTTTTTGTTAAATGTGAGCCAAAATCATCACAATTAAAAGAACCAAAGACTTAAACTACTTCAGTCTGTGTGCATTGAATTTATTTAATACACAAGTTTCACAATTTGAGTTGAATTACTGAAATAAATGAACTTTTCCACGACATTCTAATTTATTGAGATGCACCTGTATATATATAATAGATATACATTTTGGGTTTGTAATTAATAAAAATTTTGCGCAAACGCTGGCGTGTCTGACTGCCGCTGCTCCCCGGTTTCTTTGATGTTAATTTTAGGGAGATGTTATGCTTCCTGTTTGAAGTGACTTCTTGTGAAGTTTTATGGACTATTGACTTTTCATCTGTCTGCGATCTATGCAGTGCCCCCACTGCATCACCACGCTCAGATTTGACTAGCCTACCTGAGTGTGCTGGGCTGCGTGGAAATGAAATCTTGCTCGTGTAGATGGGCCACCAACGATGTTTTTGTCTTCTACTGATCGCTCTGGCTTGCTGGAGCTTTACCGCTGATTTTCATCGGTCCAAGCGGGGAATTTGGTGCTTATTCGCCGACCCATGTTTCTGTTGGTGCTTTATTACTCTCCCCTGGATTTACAGCGACTGAACTCCTCATTCCATCTTCCCGTTGGAGTTTACAATCATTGTGCAACCCTGGGAATCACACGTCACCCCCGGTATGTCCACCGGGGATCTCGCCATGATCTCTGCTCAAGGATGCCGGCCGCCTCCCCCGACAATTACCACATCCCGGTTATCTGGTCTATACATCGCCGTTTCCCCACCGGTTCAAGTGATGAGAGTCGGAGAGTCAGTTTTTAAAATCTCAGTTTGCTGAAAGCACTCAAACTCTGTTACAGTCAAGATGGCCTCAGTGAATGCAAGTCGTGGCTTAACCCCGGGTTTAACATCTCTCGCCGATCTCTGTTCTAGGATCTCAGCGCTGCGTTTGACACTATTGACCATAGCATCCTTCTCAAACGCCTTGAGTGTGTGGTTGGTATCCAGGGTCTGGCCTGGCATTGGTGTGCTTCCTATCCGAAAGATAGGACCTTTTCCTCTTCATCTGCTCCCTTATCTTGTGGTGTCCCTCAAGGATCCATTTTAGGTCCATTATTGTTTTCCCTTTATAAGCTTCCACTGGGTTAAATTTTTCGGGAATATAATATCACTTTATCACTGTTATGCTGATGACCCCCAGTTTTACCTTCCAGTTAGACCAGACACTAACTGCCCATTTGAGAATCTGCTGAAGTGCCTTAAAGACATTAAAAGTTGGATGGCGAATACTTTTTTGCAGTTAAATGAAGGTAAAACTGAAGTGTTGATTTTAGGCTGTCCCATGTCTTCCTCGCCTGTCTTGGAAGCCCAGTTCACTGTACATTGGCCTTTCTCAATCTGCTTTATCTCACTTACAAACTGTTCAAAATGCGGCAGCCAGGTTTTTAAGAGGGTCAAAAAAGAGGGAACATATTTCCCCCCATATTGGCATCTCTTCACTGGCTTCCTGTTAAGTTCAGGGTTGACTTAAAAATCCTTCTTTTTGTCTGTAAAGCATTGTTTGGTCTTGCACCAAAATACATTAGTGACCCTCCAACCAGAGCGCTCAGATCTTCCAATCAATTGTTTTGTCAGTCCCCCATTGTTGATGTAAATCCAAGGGTGATTGGGTCTTTTCTGTGGCCGGACCCAAACTTTGGAGTAGTCTCCCCTATCACGCGAGGTCTGCTTCATCAATAGCTGTTTTTAAATCTTCCCTTAATTCATATTTTGGAATGCCCAATTCCCAATGCGCTCTAAGTCCTCGTGGTGGTGTAGTGACTCGCCTCAATCCGGGTGGCGGAGGACGAATCTCAGTTGCCTCCGCATCTGAGACCGTCAATCCGCGCATCTTATTACGTGGCTTGTTGAGCATGTTACCACGGAGACGTAGCGCATGTGGAGGCTTCACACTATTCTCCGCGGCATCCACGCACAACTCACCACACGCCCCACCGAGAGCGAGAACCACATTATAGCGACCACGAGGAGGTTACCGCATGTGACTCTACCCTCCCTAGCAACCAGGCCAATTTGGTTGCTTAGGAGACCTGGCTGGAATCACTCTGGATTCGAACTCGCGACTCCAGTCAGCGTCAATACTCACTGAGATACTCAGACCCCCTATTGTTTTTATTCTTGATATTTTCCTCTATTATTGTGTTTCCTTTTCTGTATTGTACAGCACTTTGGAATAACTTATGTTGTGTTTAAACATGCTTTATAAATACATGTTGGTTGATTGATGATAAATAGGATTTTCTGTACAAATATTTAGTTTTAGTTTAAATGTAACTATGGGTTATGTGCAGTCTTAAAACTTGTTATGACCTGTTGGGTCACAGGGTTTCTTTACGGGCCCAGTGATGTCTAATCAGTACAGTTTTAACTAGTAATGCTGTATAAACACTGTCTCCTGTAGGATGAGGTTTCTGGTGAAGAGATGGCAGAGAGCGTCTGTTGGACCAATCACCTCTCCGATCGTCAGCAGAAACGGCATTGGTCAGATCACAGGTAGAAACCCAAATGATATATATCATTTAGTATATATACGCATGTTTACACATTTGTTCTAGCATCACAGGAGAGAAATGTGCTCGCATAGACGTCAAACATGGCAGTTTAATCTTGAACATTCATTTGTGTAAGGTTCTGATGTAAGAAACGAATCTTCATACCTGCATCCAGGAAGTGTCGAGGTGTTCAGAGAGAGACAAGCGACCAGCTGCGGTCGAACGGGACGAGACTCTCCTCGCTCGACAGCATCAGTCCAACACAGGTACAACAACACTGAGTGATGATCGGGGTTACTTTATATCCAGTTGGGTAGTAATGAATTACATGTCATCTGGATTACGTAACTAGATGACAAAAATCAAGTACTTGTAATCGGATTACATTTCATTTTAAAAATGTGCATTATCAGATTGCATCTAATGGATTACATTATTACATTTCAGAAGTAATCTACCCAACACTGTTAATATCTGTAATGGCAAACTGTTCCAAAAACATGAAGACCCGTCGTGATAGTTTTGTTGTGGTGGATGAATGCGAGGAATATTCCACATATGTGGACAGCAGGACTAAGTTGTAGGAAGCTATAGGAAGCACCCTTGCTCCCTATTTAGTGAATGACTTAACCTCCAGTGTGCTGTCTGTCTGCACTGGTCTTAGAACAGTTTGAAATGCACCTTATTATATATAAAGCCTCTGAAAGACACATTTTCCAGCTTTTGGATGAACTCATTTATTCTTAATGTGATAATGTACAGAAAATATATAGGAATGCATTTATTAATGTTAATGAATGGAACCGTATTGAACAGTGATACAATAAAATATAACAAAATGTATATTAAAATGAAGTGAAATGACCCACAGATGTGTTGAAAAATATTCAAGATAACTAACATGTTTTTTCAACTTTTGAGGGAACGTGGTCCTAGTTTCCACATATGTGGACATCATGTTTATCAGCGCGCTGATACGTGAAAAATGAATGGATTTTATAAAGCGACATATCAAATGAAACTAGAGACTCTACTCTTTACAACCAAACAGGTTTCAGTCAAAAAACTTAAAGAGGTTTCTTACCAGAGGCACTTTTGTTGGCACTGTGCCCGTAGGAGCACTTCACAGAAATCAGCGTCATGCTGTTGTGTCACGTGACGCGGTGCGGCAGATGCTTAAATGACAGTCTAGAGTCTTGTGAACAGTATTCAGTTGCTTTTAATTCATTTAAAATTATGTGTTGCATATAGTGAAGCCAAAATACAACGTCCACACATGTGGACGCACAAGGTTAATGCATGAAGTAAAAATGTAGTTAAAATAATGAAGGCATCTTTCCCCCAGTTTTTCACTAAATGAACACAAGGAAAATAGGATTTTCTGTGCAAATATTTAGTTTGAATTTAAACGTAACTATGGGTTATGTGCAGTCCTGTTGGGTCACAGGGTGTAGTTACGTAGTTAAAAGTGGCCAAATAATTTGCTGAATTATAAAATTGCTTAATTTTATATTGCCAGCCAAATCGTCACATTTATATAGTGAAAAGTCGATATATCGCTCAGCCCTGCACCACACGGAGTTCTGGAAATAAAACGTTTTGGCATCATAAATTGACACTTTTTTGTTACATTTGTTACAATGTAGGCCTTTGTTATGTTGCACTTCCTATTAAAGTTAATGGTATTTAAATGACTCTCTCTACATGAGAACTCGGCACTAACTCTCTCTCTCTCTGTAAGGTATCACAGTGTGTCAGGTGACGCTGGAGCTGTACTCTGTTCACACCTGCAGAACTATGATCCAGATCGTGCTCTCACAGACTATATCTCCCGTCTGGAGGCCCTACAGAGGAGACTGGGAAGTGTGCAGTCAGGTAACTGTTACATCTACACTGTATGGTCAGGTCTCCATAGTAACAGTAGAACAGTCAAGCTGATGTAACACAATAGAACTGTGGGGTAAGTGTTGCGCCCACATGAAGTTTGCACACTTTTGTCACATTCTCGATGCTGAACGTGGTGGAAAATTGTGTGTTCGGAATTCTGTGGAATATTGAGATAGTGTTGGGTGTAATCTGATTACAGGTTACTAGCTACAGTTATCTAATTACTTTCAGTCCAAAAGTAGTGTAACTCATTACATTTTTAATTCTTGTAATCAGATTACAATTTTACATTACTGTCTTTGAGTAATATACCCAACATAAAAATCATAATTGAACTAGCCAAAAAAATTTAATAAACCATCTTTATGTATGACATAATGGAAATGAAGCATCAGAAAGTTTACTTTTGATATTTACTCAAAGTTTGTATTTCTCCACAGGTTCCTCTTCATACGCTCAATTGCACTTTGGAGTCAGAAGATAAAGTTCTTCATTTACATTGAAACTGACCTGAAGAAACTCCGTTGCCTTCTATTGTGCTGAGCTGCTGTGCTTTTTGTATTCTTATTAAAATACGTACAGTTTTGTGGGACCAAAAAGACGTTTCTTTTTTGCGTGTGTGTGTATATCATCTTATATTCAAGCTTTTTGTTTGCAGCACTCAATATCTGTACATGAGCTCTACCGTATTTGTTGTTAAAGGAAAGCAATCATGTTGTTACTGTATATTTGTGGAATGCTAATTTAAGTTAATTTAATCTGTGTTGTGTTTGAGAGACTGTGGCGGTTGGTGACCGGGATGGCTGCTATCGGACTGATAACACTGCTGCTGCGCACTAACAGAAGACCATAGGAATGTGATGTTATTAAGACTTTATGAAGCTTCGTAAGGGACACACTGTGCAGTAGTACCGTGTTATCAGATACTCTACACTGTGTTTTATTAGCATGCTCCCATGAACTGACAACAGAGGACATTTGTAGAAGACATATTTTTGTAAAGGTAGGACCTTTGGAATTTTGGGGTATTTTGTCAAAACTGAAATAAAGATTAATATAATATTTGAAAACTGCTTTTGTCTCAGTTCTGTATTTATTTAGATTAACCTCTTAAACACTGTACCGGTCCGGGAGGGGGTGCTAATCACGAAATAAATGTGTATATATATATGTACATTAAAAGCACCTGCCTAATATTGTGTAGGTCCCCCTTGTGCCACCAAAACAGCACCAACCCGCATCTCAGAATAGCATTCATTTGTACAGAGTGGTTATCCAAGTTACCATAGACTTTGTCAGTTTGAAATAGGTGTCGTTTTAAAGCATATCCTCTTATCTTTATAATAAATATAGCTGATCTGACCAAATCTAAAATATTGATTTTAAATGTGCTGACAAATTAGATTAGTCCCATTTTCATAATTCGCGAATTTGCGATTGCAATGATCATAGTTAGAACCAGTAAACAGATCATGCCATGTGCTATACACTGGCGGCCAACAGTTTGTAATAATGTGCAGATTTTGATGTTTCGGAAGGAAATTGGTACTTTTATTCACCAAAGTAAGTCAGGACATTACTGATGTAAAAAACAGCACCATCACTATTTGAAAAAAGTCATTTTTGATCATAAGAGTGTTCCAGTTTGCACAGGATTATATATAACCTGGGGTTATTTTTACCGGGCGCTTAGGTAAAAAGCTTTCATCTTTATGGGTGGAAAAAATTGGCATGGCCAATTCACGCAGGATTAAACTCACGGAGTAACTCTGGTAATTATTACAGTACCCCATGTCCCCATTTAAGATCCAGACAGGGGCGTAGATTCCAGGGGGGATGGGAGGCAAGTACAACCCCCCCAGTATTTATACCATGATTAATGGAAACATGTAAATGCTTCATGCTGTAACCCCCACAATGTTCAAACCAAATCTACGCCCTTGGATCCAGAACCTCAGAGTTACAACATAAAGGTTAAAAGTATCAATCCTCAGGGGGCCTGGGTAGCTCAGTGGTAAAATACGCTGGCTATCACCCCTGGAGTTCGCTAGTTCGAATCCAGGGTGTGCTGAGTGACTCCAGTCAGGTCTCCTAAGCAACCAAATTGGCCCGGTTGCTAGGGAGGGTAGAGTCACATGGGGTAAACTCATCGTGGTCGCTATAATGTGGTTTGTTCTCGGTGGGGCATGTGGTGAGTTGAGCATGGTTGCTGCGGTGGATGGCATGATGCCTCCACACGCGCTATGTCTCCATGGCAACGCACTCAAGTCACGTGATAAGATGCGCGGGTTGACGGTCTCAGACGCGGAGGCAACTGGGATTCATCCTCCGCCACCTGGACTGAGGTGAATCTCTGCACGACCACGAGGACTTAAAAGCACACTGGGAATTGGGCATTCCAAATTGGGAGAAAAAAAAAAAAAAGTAGCAATCATCGATAGCCACGAACTTTTGGGGACCTTTCGAGAAATAATAGCCTACATGTGAATTAGGAAAATCTACATGCTAATTGGAAAATCGAATTAACAAAATCAGTATTTAGGTCATTTTTCTAAAACATAATATTCCGAATGCATAATGCAATTTTTAGTGTGTAATTTACCGAGGCAAATAATAGCTAAATTAAAGAGTAGTTTTTTCGTGATCCGTTTTTTTATTTCAGATCAGATATGGAATGATACACGGATTGTTTTATAATGTTGTGAAATGTGGTCACACGTAAACGGTTTGAAATGAATTGATTGTGAATATTCAAATGTTGTGCATTGCATGTGATAGTAGCATACTTATATGTGGCGTCTATGTGCGTCTGCAGAATCTCGTCGTCTTTCTCTGCGGCATTTCTTGATGACTTTATAAAATGTTTTCTTGATTTCCAAATGTGCTCGAGCCCGTGAAGAGTCATGTGCATTTTACTCCGATCATGCTAATACTCTGATAAAGTCATTACATGACAATACACATGGTCGGGCTAAGGTAATAAACAGTTTAAGCAATATCCGATCGATTGACAGTGCAGATTTTTGCGTTACACGTAAAATGCAATTTTGCAATGTCCACAAGTGTTGTGTGCTGTCAAAAACAGAATAATTTTCAAATCTCACTTTAACATGCTTTTCTTGTGTTATCAGATTTTTTTTAATTAAATGTATGAACTGATTTTTGGCATTGATGTGTATGTACATAATAATCCTTCATCGGTGTAAGCAGAGTATAACAGGATTATTTTACATTTTGGATTTTTTGAATAATATGATTTTTGGTTCTTATCAGTGAGCACATGTACATGCATGTTCTTACACCGATTATGTGTGGTCATGGAAACGCTTTAAACCGCTTTCCTTTATCGGTATAAGGTCAGAAATGGCTTAAACGGGTTTACCCATTACCTCGATTTTGTGTTGCATGTAAACGGCTTAACCGGTGTTCTTACTGGCTTATCTGTCTGTCTGTCTGATTTATCTATAGTATCTGTCTGTCTGTAATATGTCTGTCTGTCTCTCTTTCTGACCATCTTATCTGTCTATATATCCATCTACAGTATCTGTCTGTCTGATTTATCTATAGAATGTGTCTATCTTTCTTTCTGACCATCTTATCTGTCTATATATCCATCTACAGAATCTGTCTGTCTGGTCTATCTATAGTATCTGTCTGTCTGTAATATGTCTGTGTCTATCTGTCTGTCTCTCTTTCTGGCCATCTTATCTGTCTATCTATCCATCTACAGTATCTGTCTGTCTGTCTGTCTGTCTGGACATGTTATCTGTCTATCTATCCATCTACATTATCTGTCTGTCTGTCTCTCTTTCTGGACATGTTATCTGTCTATCTATCCATATAGAGTGTCTGTCTGTCTGTCTATCTATCTGTCGTATCTGTCTGTCTGTAATATGGCTTATCCAGTGTACGCACATGTGCATGACTGTTTGAGTTTTGACATCTAATGCAGAGAATTACTCGATTATTTCAAATCTCATATAAACACGTTTGTGTGTGTGTATATGTGTGTGTGTGTGTGTTGGGGTGTGTGTATGTGTGTGTTGGTGTGTGTGTGTGTGTGTGTGTATGTGTGTGTTGGTGTGTGTGTGTATGTGTGTGTTGGTGTGTGTGGGTGTGTTGGTGTGTGTGTGTATATGTGTGGGTGTGTGTGTGTGTGTGTGTGTATATGTGTGTTGGTGTGTGTGTGTGTGTATATGTGTATATATGTGTGTGTGTGTGTGTGTGTGTATATGTGTGTGTGTGTGTGTATATGTGTGTGTTGGTGTTTATGTGTATGTGTGTGTGTGTATGTGTGTGTGTGTGTGTTGGTGTGTGTGGGTGTGTTGGTGTTTATGTATATGTGTGTGTGTGTATGTGTGTGTTGGTGTGTGTGTGTATGTGTGTGTTGGTGTGTGTGGGTGTGTTGGTGTGTGTGTGTATATGTGTGGGTGTGTGTGTGTGTGTGTGTATATGTGTGTTGGTGTGTGTGTGTGTGTGTGTGTATATGTGTATATATGTGTGTGTGTGTGTGTATGTGTGTGTTGGTGTTTATGTGTATGTGTGTGTTGGTGTGTATGTGTGTGTATATGTGTGTGTTGGTGTATGTGTGTGTTGGTGTGTATGTGTGTGTATATGTGTGTGTGTGTGTGTGTATGTGTGTGTTGGTGTTTATGTGTATGTGTGTGTTGGTGTGTATGTGTGTGTATATGTGTGTGTATATGTGTGTGTTGGTGTGTGTGTATATGTGTGTGTTGGTGTGTATATGTGCGTGATGGTGTGTGTGTGTGTGTTGTGTGTGTGTTGGTGTGTGTGTGTTGGTGTGTGTGTGTTGGTGTGTGTGTGTGTGTGTGTGTGTGTGTATATGTGTGTGTTGGTGTGTGTGTGTGTGTGTGTGTGTGTGTATGTGTGTGTGTGTGTGTATATGTGTGTGTTGGTGTGTGCGTATTGGTGTGCATGTAAACTGGCTCTGTATATTTTTGTGCATGTGCACACTTAATGATAAGATATTGGTAGGTTGTTTTCTCTGAAAAGTTTAAGACATTGCTTCATTTGTTTGAGTACTTTAAATGATTGAAAATTGATTTAATAAAAAGAATAGAAGTACATTTGAAAATGTCTGAATGTTTTCTGGATGTATTCTCTCTCCTCTGTCTCGCTATCGTTTGAAATAATCTTTGGTTTCCTCTTCAATTATCTCGACATGCTGCTTAAACTGTGCAATATTCATGCGGTCTTCAACATTTCCATCTGCTCCAGAAGTAACGGAGTGCACAAACACACATACATATCACTTCAACACTAAATAAAACACAAAATGGAAATATAACAATTGTTTGGGGTTAAAGTCAAAGTTGTATTACACAAATACACAACACCATATAAGGGATGAAACATCCTAGTAAGCCCTCTGCTGGGACAGCATTTTAGACCTCAAGGATGCCCAGGACTGTTGAACATGAACGCAGCTGCATCACTTCCCAGAAGATACGTGAAGGTTTTCCCATCCATCATGAAGCTGACCACAGGACAACAAACATGTCATGTACATGAGCTCAATTTACTGTTTGATGAACCTTCTCATACACCCACTCCAGAAACTCTATGGGACTCTTGCCGAAAGCCACAGCGTGTCCCAGGAACAGAATACTGGATGAGATTTGAGGAGGATATTTCTGAGGGAAAACAGAAATCAACACTTTAAAAGGATGTAAGAATGAACAGATAGACGGATGGATAGTGAAGAAAATAAATAGACAAACATATACAGTAGATATATAGAGAGATAGATGAATACTGTAGAGAGATAGACAGATAGACACAGACATATTACAGACAGACAGATACTATAGATAGACCAGACAGACAGATACTGTAGATGGATAGATAGACAGATAAGATGGCCAGAAAGAGAGAGAGACATATTACAGACAGACAGATACTAGATAGACCAGATAGATAGATAGACAGAAAGACAGGCAGACAAATAAGATAGACATATACTGTAGATGGACAGATAGACAGATAAGATGGCCAGAAAGAGAGACAGACAGACAGACAGATACTGCAGATGGACAGATAGACAGATAAGGCATCTGCCAGTCAGTCTGTCTATCTGTTGTTTATAGGTGAATTGTGGCGAGCATCGAGACTTTTATTTTGAAAGATTTTGTCTACGTTCAAATGTGCGCCTGACGTCACGCCGGTGGCCGGAGTTTGCGGAAGTGTGTGAAAGTGTTGGCGTGTTTAGTGTTTATAAAAGTCTAAAATGACCGTGTGCAGCTTCTTTCTCCAGGGCCGCTGCAGATACGGAGATAAATGCTGGAATGAACATCCGAGAGGCGAAAGGAGGAGGAGGAGGAGGAGGAGGAGGAGATTATAGAGGAAACCAGCAGAGCAACAGAGGAGGTCAAACACACACCATATCTCTGAAACAGACAAATGTGACCGTGATTTAAATCAACATTGAGTTATGTTGGACACTCTTGTGGCTGTAATGCTTGAAGTACATAATGGTAGATTATAATACCATGTTATATTATATGAATAAGGTTTACATTTAGTACCATAGTATCTCAGAGTACCATTTGATTCTATCACTGAGTGATGTGCCATGTGTTCATTAAGAGTCCAGACCTGCACCCCATCCTGACAGTGACAGAGAGTCTGCTGGATCTCTCAATCTTGAGCCTCATCTTGATTTCTCTTGTGGTGCTTTTGTTATAACAGCCTGGGTTAAACTGAGCTTTACCTAAAGTCTGTCTGTTTACATGTGGTGTTGTTGTTTGTCTCACTCCAGGCTTTGGAAATCGAGTGTGGATAAACCCCTCTCAACGGACCGGTGGTGGCGATTACATCCAGGCCTCAACGTTTTCTCGTGGTGGTGGTAATGACTGGAACAGAGGTGGTGGGACGAGAGACACCAAAAGCTCTGATTTCAGCTTCTCCACCCAGAACAGATTCTCAGCACTCAACACTAACAGTAACTTTGATAAAGGAGGACAAAACTCAGCGGATGACAATGCAAAACATGTGTAAGTGATTTGCTGGACTTGTACTGTCCATAATGACAGACCCTGTGTACGATGGGTATGACTTTCTTTCTTCTGCGGAAGACAGACAGATTTTAAGAATAGTTCATACAATGCAAGTCAACAGGGTACAAAATGTGAAGTTCTAAAAAGCACATAAAGGCAGCATAAAAGTAATCCATAAGACACCAGTGGTTTATTCCGTGTCTTTAGAAGTGATATGATAGGTGTGGGTGAGAAACAGATCTATATTTAAGTCCTGTTTTACTACATACACACACACAAATTCTCCTCCATGCCCAGTAAGTGGCGATATGCACAACGAATGTGAATTGCAAAAATAAAAGAATGTGAAAGTGAAAGTGGAGATTTATAGTAAAAAAAAAAAAAATAAAAAAAAAAAGGACCCACACCTATCATATCACTTCTGAAAACGTGGATTAAACCACTGGAGTTTTATGGATTACTTTTATGCTGCCTATATTTGCTTCTTGGAGCTTCAAAGTTCTAGTCACCATTCACTTACCTAAATTGTCATTTTTGGGTGAACTATGCCTTTAAGCTCAGTTGATGCTTATTTGCTGTCTGCTTAATTAGGATATTGATGTAATTGATGCGCTGTGTATTTGTATAGTTTTACAATTGTATGTTTGTTTGTTTTTTATTTCAGTGAAACAATCCAGCAAGATATGGAGTCCTGGCAGATTTCTGGCCAGTGGCCATTTTCATGTTATTCTGTTCTCAAGACACAGATCTCAGGTAAGATTAGCACACTGATTCACCACAATGTTGTCCTGTATTTTAAAAAATATAATATATATATATATATATAGTTATGATTAAATACAGTATTAGCGGGGGGGGAGACTATCTATCTATCTGTCACTTTGTCACTCTTTCTGTCACTCACTCTTTCTGTCACTCTGTCTGTCACTCTGTCTGTCAGTCACTCTGTCTGTCTGTCAGTCTTTCTGTCAGTCACTCACTCTGTCACTCTGTCTGTCTGTCTGTCAGTCACTCTGTCTGTCTGTCAGTCACTCACTCTGTCTGTCTGTCAGTCACTCACTCTGTCTGTCTGTCACTCACTCACTCACTCACTCTGTCTGTCACTCACTCACTCTGTCACTCACTCACTCTGTCTGTCTGTCTGTCAGTCACTCACTCTGTCACTCACTCACTCTGTCTGTCTGTCTGTCAGTCACTCACTCTGTCTGTCTGTCTGTCAGTCACTCACTCTGTCACTCACTCTGTCTGTCACTCACTCTGTCTGTCACTCACTCTGTCTGTCACTCTGTCTGTCTGTCTGTCAGTCACTCTGTCTGTCTGTCTGTCAGTCACTCTGTCTGTCTGTCTGTCTGTCAGTCACTCTGTCTGTCACTCACTCTGTCTGTCTGTCTGTCTGTCACTCACTCACTCACTCACTCTGTCTGTCTGTCTGTCACTCACTCTGTCTGTCTGTCTGTCACTCACTCTGTCTGTCTGTCTGTCTGTCACTCACTCTGTCTGTCACTCACTCTGTCTGTCACTCACTCTGTCTGTCTGTCTGTCTGTCTGTCTGTCTGTCTGTCTGTCAGTCAGTCAGTCTGTCTGTCTGTCAGTCACTCACTCTGTCTGTCTGTCTGTCTGTCAGTCACTCACTCTGTCTGTCTGTCTGTCTGTCAGTCACTCACTCTGTCTGTCTGTCTGTCTGTCTGTCACTCACTCACTCTGTCACTCACTCACTCTGTCTGTCTGTCTGTCTGTCTGTCAGTCACTCACTCTGTCTGTCTGTCTGTCTGTCAGTCACTCACTCTGTCACTCACTCACTCTGTCACTCACTCACTCTGTCACTCAGTCACTCTGTCTGTCTGTCTGTCAGTCACTCTGTCTGTCTGTCTGTCTGTCAGTCACTCTGTCTGTCTGTCTGTCTGTCAGTCACTCTGTCTGTCTGTCTGTCACTCACTCTGTCTGTCACTCACTCTGTCTGTCACTCACTCACTCACTCTGTCTGTCTGTCAGTCACTCACTCACTCTGTCTGTCTGTCTGTCTGTCAGTCACTCACTCTGTCACTCACTCTGTCACTCACTCTGTCACTCACTCTCTGTCTGTCTGTCAGTCACTCACTCTGTCACTCACTCTGTCTGTCTGTCACTCTGTCTGTCAGTCACTCACTCACTCTGTCTGTCTGTCTGTCAGTCACTCACTCTGTCAGTCACTCACTCTCTGTCTGTCAGTCAGTCACTCACTCACTCTGTCTGTCTGTCAGTCACTCACTCACTCTGTCTGTCTGTCAGTCACTCACTCACTCTGTCTGTCTGTCAGTCACTCACTCTGTCACTCACTCTGTCACTCACTCTGTCTGTCAGTCACTCACTCTGTCACTCACTCTGTCACTCACTCTGTCACTCACTCTGTCACTCACTCTGTCACTCACTCTGTCTGTCTCTCTGTCAGTCACTCTGTCTGTCTGTCTGTCAGTCACTCTGTCTGTCTGTCAGTCACTCACTCTGTCTGTCTGTCAGTCACTCTGTCTGTCTGTCTGTCTGTCTGTCTGTCTGTCAGTCACTCTGTCTGTCTGTCTGTCTGTCAGTCACTCTGTCTGTCTGTCTGTCTGTCAGTCACTCACTCTGTCTGTCTGTCACTCACTCTGTCTGTCTGTCAGTCACTCAGTCTGTCTGTCTGTCTGTCAGTCACTCACTGTCTGTCTGTCAGTCACTCACTCACTCACTCTGTCTGTCTGTCTGTCAGTCACTCACTCACTCTGTCACTCTGTCACTCACTCTGTCTGTCTGTCACTCACTCACTCTGTCAGTCAGTCACTCTGTCTCTGTCAGTCAGTCACTCTGTCTGTCTGTCAGTCAGTCACTCACTCTGTCTGTCTGTCAGTCAGTCACTCACTCTGTCTGTCAGTCACTCACTCACTCACTCTGTCTGTCAGTCACTCACTCTGTCAGTCAGTCACTCACTCTGTCAGTCAGTCACTCTGTCAGTCACTCTGTCTGTCAGTCAGTCACTCTGTCTGTCTGTCAGTCAGTCACTCTGTCTGTCTGTCAGTCAGTCACTCTGTCTGTCAGTCAGTCAGTCACTCACTCTGTCTGTCTGTCAGTCACTCACTCACTCACTCACTCACTCTGTCTGTCTGTCTGTCTGTCAGTCACTCACTCACTCACTCACTCACTCTGTCTGTCTGTCTGTCTGTCACTCACTCACTCACTCACTCACTCTGTCTGTCTGTCTGTCAGTCACTCACTCTGTCACTCACTCTGTCTGTCAGTCACTCACTCACTCACTCACTCACTCTGTCTGTCAGTCACTCACTCACTCTGTCACTCACTCTGTCTGTCTCTCTGTCAGTCACTCTGTCTGTCTGTCTGTCTGTCAGTCACTCTGTCTGTCTGTCTGTCTGTCAGTCACTCTGTCTGTCTGTCTGTCTGTCAGTCACTCTGTCTGTCTGTCAGTCACTCACTCTGTCTGTCTGTCAGTCACTCACTCTGTCTGTCTGTCAGTCACTCTGTCTGTCTGTCTGTCTGTCTGTCTGTCTGTCAGTCACTCTGTCTGTCTGTCTGTCTGTCAGTCACTCTGTCTGTCTGTCTGTCTGTCAGTCACTCACTCTGTCTGTCTGTCAGTCACTCAGTCTGTCTGTCAGTCACTCACTGTCTGTCTGTCAGTCACTCACTCACTCACTCTGTCTGTCTGTCTGTCAGTCACTCACTCACTCTGTCACTCTGTCACTCACTCTGTCTGTCTGTCACTCACTCACTCTGTCAGTCAGTCACTCTGTCTCTGTCAGTCAGTCACTCTGTCTGTCTGTCAGTCAGTCACTCACTCTGTCTGTCTGTCAGTCAGTCACTCACTCTGTCTGTCAGTCACTCACTCACTCACTCTGTCTGTCAGTCACTCACTCTGTCAGTCAGTCACTCTGTCTGTCAGTCAGTCACTCTGTCTGTCAGTCAGTCACTCTGTCTGTCTGTCAGTCAGTCACTCTGTCTGTCTGTCAGTCAGTCACTCTGTCTGTCAGTCAGTCACTCACTCTGTCTGTCTGTCAGTCACTCACTCACTCTGTCTGTCTGTCAGTCACTCACTCACTCACTCACTCACTCTCTCTGTCTGTCTGTCAGTCACTCACTCTGTCACTCACTCTGTCTGTCAGTCACTCACTCTGTCACTCACTCTGTCTGTCAGTCACTCACTCTGTCACTCACTCTGTCTGTCAGTCACTCACTCTGTCACTCACTCTGTCTGTCAGTCACTCACTCACTCACTCACTCACTCTGTCTGTCACTCACTCTGTCTGTCTGTCAGTCACTCACTCTGTCACTCACTCTGTCTGTCAGTCACTCACTCACTCACTCACTCACTCTGTCTGTCAGTCAGTCACTCTCAGTCTGTCTGTCACTCTGTCACTATATTATCTTTGAAATGAGCCTAAGCATGACAAAGGATTAATTCGTTTTATTTAACAAGTTTTAAGTGTCATTTCCATCAGCGTTATTTCCAGCACAGAATTCTATTAAACACAATACAGAATTTGAGAAATGAATTTTCATGAATCTCCTGTGATGCATGAACACACACTGTCGGACATTGTTGACATGTTTATTAAATCTGCATAACGTGAACTGTGACTGTCAGCTGGAATGGATTTCTACATGTTTTGGTGTATTGCAGGGTTCGTTGAGTTGTCTCCTGAAGAGCTGAGACTGGAATATTACACTAGCAGTGCATCTGGTGACCTGCAGGCTTATGTAAGATAATGACATCACTTCCTCCATGAATATGATCTTAAGAGTTTATTTGAAAACAAAAAGAATCCACAGGGGAAAGTTCATAATTGACATAGCGTCAATGCATGTCTTGAAGGGAACCTTTTTCTATTCTAAGTATAGAATAGTTTGATATTTAATGCCAAAGTTCACTCAATACTGTGATGTTTCAGGAGAACTCAGTGCAGCAGCTGGCCAACCAATGGAGGAGCAGAGTTCAAGAACTCCAAACTATGAGCAGCTCCACTCAGATCAGTGTGGTAAGATCATGCTGATGGATCTACAAGCTGCATGATATGAAACTACAGTATTTCCTGATCTTTAAAACATGTGATTGTGATGTCCTCAGATTTCAGAGCTCAATAACTCCAGTTCTCAAACATCATCACATGGGTTTGGATCATCAGGCTTTGGGTTCAGCTCGACCGCATCTGGCATCGGAACTGGAGGTATGCACTGACAAGAGTTGTAACATTTGCACGAAATGCCACGTTCACACTGCGGATCAATCCAGTTGTATTACGTCTCTTCTGAACGGTTAATATGGAAGTATATTAATGACATATCTTAAAGCATGTTGAATTGCACTAATTGAAAATTAGGAAAGCTTCACTTTTAACTTTTCATTATGTTCTCAGGGTTTGGCTCGGGCTCTCAGAGCAGCAGCACTTTTAGCTTTGCCACGCCCGGAATTGGTTTCGGTGCATCAAATACCCAGCAAGCATCTGGATTCAGCTCTACGTCCACCACAGCTCAGCCCTCGACGGGTTTCGGCAGTTCCGCTCCTTCTGCGGCGTCCTTTTCCTTTGCAGCTCCAGACGTGGCAAATAAACCCAGCACGGGAGCGTTCGGCTCAGCCACGGCGTTCAGCTTCAAATCGCCCTCTTCCGGTAGCTCTGCGGGAGGGTTTGGCAGCGGGTTTGGGTCAGCGGCACCAGCAGGGGGTGTCAGTGTGAGTCAGAGCAGCGGCAGTTTGTTTGGTGGAGCGGCAGGCATTGGGAATACTGGGAATGCTGCGGACAATCTCTTCACAGCTCAGAGTGATCTGACCCCTGACGAACTGAAGGAATTCACAGCGAAACGCTTCACACTGGGACAAATCCCCCTTAAACCGCCTCCCGCTGACCTGCTCATGGTCTGACACGGACTCTGGTGGTTTGGGAGCGGGTCTTTCGAATACAATATTAATAAATGTGTTTATGAAAAATAAACAATGTGTCTTTATGTTTTATTTAAGCTTTACTGCAGTCATAATGCTTTTAGGGTGGTAATCCATAAAAAAACTATCAATCTACAGCATATCTAAAAAAACATGTCTGTCTGTCTGTCAGTCTGTCTATCTATCAATCTACAGCATATCTAAAAAAAAAACCCCGAAGTATCTGTCTGTCTGTCAGTCTATTGCAGGGTAACTACTAACTGTCTATCTTTCTGTCTGTCTAAGTGTCTGTCTATCTGTCTGTCTATCTATCTATCTATCTATCTAACAGTATGTCTGTCTTACTATCTGTCTGTCTATGTATCTTTCTGTCTGTCTATCTAACTATCAGTCTGTCTCTATCTTTCTGTCTGTCTCTAATTGGCTATCTGTCTATCTAATTGTCTGTGTTTATATTTCTGTCTGTCTATCTGTCTCTGTGTCTTACTATATATATCTGTCTAACTGTATGTCTAACTAACTGTCTTATATGTCTGTCTGTATATCCGTCTATCTTTCTGTCTGTCT
>NC_059373.1:1176585-1206585 GCF_019703515.2 Myxocyprinus asiaticus
AAAAGTAACATCCACATGAATGCTAGGACCCAAGATTTCCCAGCAGGTCATTGCCCAGAGCATCACACTGCCTCTGCCGGCCTGCCTTCTTCCCACTGTGCATCCTGCTGCCATCTCTTCCCCAGGTGCCATTGTAACGAGATAATCAATGTTATTCACTTCACCTGTCAGTGGTTTTAATGTTGTGGCTGATCAGTTTACATGAAAGAGGGAGTCTTATGAAACCTGCCAACCTGCCAAAAGAATGTCATATTTAGGTCCTATTTAGCTCCAAAATCTGAATAACAAAATAAGAAATTATATTTTGCAAAAAGGAAACCCATGCGTATTTTAAGGATTTGTTCTTGAGGCTCACTTGAAGATGTTTGTTGATGTCATGAATGATGCAGGTCAGTGTGCCAGTGAGCACCGGTACCGGGAGTGGATCTTCGGTCAGTTTCTGCTCTGGCTGTTGAATGAGTACGTTATCGGCCTGGTGAAAGCGCTGTTCTACGTCACCGAGAGTATGGGCCAGAAACACACACTGCGCTTCTACAGGAGAGAAGTGTGGAGCAAACTATACGAGCGGGCGTTCAGGTGCGAGAAACTACAGTCCTATACATGCACTAAATAACGGCTTTAAGATAATACACACACTCCTGAGCAGACAGTCATCCTGGAGTCATGTATTTACAGAGTTCATCTGTCTAAGGGCCAGTGGAGGGCGCTGTCTCCTTCTGAAGTGATCAAATTCCCTAAAACCACCATAAAATCCCGAATTCGTTTCATCCCAAAGACCAACAGCATGAGACCCATCACACGACTCTCTGGAACCAGAGAAGCACTGCAGGTCTGTTCATTAGCACAACTCAAACCAGTTTCAGTTTCTGGAAACTCACAATGTGAAGTGTATATACAGTGTATCAACGGAGCAATGTTTTGAAAGAGTCACAGTGTTTACAAAATGTTTTTGTGTGATCTGATCTTCTGTGCAGCATTTCCAGAGTTGCGTGCGAGTGTTGCAGAACGTGCTGAGCGTGTGTGTGCGGGAGGCCCCGGGGCCGATGGGCTCGACGGTTTGGGGTTGGCAAGACATCCAAAGAGTTCTTGCAGAGTTCACGCCGCAGCAGAAATGCTCACCACGACCACTGTACTTCGTTAAGGTGTGTTTTACTGTACGCACACATTCTCTTGTGTTAAAGATCTTGGTCTTGAATCTGGGTTCAATACAAGTAAAGCTCAATCGACAGCATACAAAATTATTTTGACTCGTGCCTTCTTTAAAAATCTGGGTTACGTTGGAAGTGCATGGGGCCATTTTATTTTTATGGTGCTAAATAAATAAACTAAGCTTAACAGTTAGGAACTAAAAGCCACAAAACGAACTACCTTTAAACAGCCCATGAAATTAATGTATTTTCTCTCAGGTAGACGTGAGCGGGGCGTATGACAGTCTTCCTCACGCCAAGCTGGTGGAGGTGTTGGATGAGGTGTTGAGTCCGTTCAAACAGCGGAGTTTCTTTCTGCGGCAGTACGCTCGCGTGTGGTACGACCCCAACCAGGGTCTGAGGAAACAGTTCTGCACTAAAGTACGCAGCACTGAAAACAAAGCGCGTGTTGGTGAATTTGAGATTGTGTAAATGTTGTTTTGTTTACGCTGTCAGGCAGAGATGTGTGAACCTCTGAACATGAAGGGGTTTGTTCTGGATGAACAGGCCAACGGAGCCTTACACGATGCCATCTTAGTGGAGCGGGTCAGTACCAATCAGAGTCCTATCAATACTTATGATCATGTATGACAGGTTTGTATTTGCAGTTGAGTCTCTTGGTATGCTCTGAATACTACTAGCACGGTATGCTAATTTTCAATGTGCATGGAATAGCCAGATGATGTACTACATTTGCCAAAATGTGCAGTATGCAACAGAGCACACTGCGTTAGATAATGTATCCCACAATGCAATAGGGTCGTCTCAACCTTTCAATTCCACTGTGATGAATTGGCAACTTTTTAATCTTTCTAGATGCATTATTTGACCAGACGGACAAAAGTCGAGACGGTAAAAAAACCCAAAATGGATTGAACATTCAAAATAACGGGACGGCGCTCACTGATATCACACAGAATATTTTTTCTCATACTTAAAAACAAAAAGTTTGAAAACCCCTGCTATGTATTGCATATACTACTTTTTATTTTTATTTTTTAAGAACCCCCAAATTTGAAAAAAATGATAAACATCATATTATAAAGATTTATTTTATATTGTCTTATATCGTCATTGTACTAAAGCCAAAATAAATTAAAATATTATCTTGAAAATATTTACTGCTTATTTTTATTATTTTTTTATTTTATTTTAAATTTTTTCCCCTTTTTCTCCCCAATTTCTCATGCCCAATTCCCAATGCGCTCTAAGTCCTCGTGGTGGCGTAGTGACTCGCCTCAATCCGGGTGGCGGAGGACGAATCTCAGTTGCCTCCGCGTCTGAGACCGTCAATCCGCGCATCTTATCACGTGACTTGTTGAGTGCGTTACCGCGGAGACGTAGCGCGTGTGGAGGCTTCACACTATTCGCCACGGCATCCACGCACAACTCACCACGCGCCCCACCGAGAGCGAGAACAACATTATAGCGACCACGAGGAGGTTACCCCATGTGACTCTACTCTCCCTAGCAACCAGGCCAATTTGGTTGCTAAGGAGACCTGGCTGGAGTCACTCAGCACACCCTGGATTCAAACTCGCGACTCCAGGTGTTGTAGTCAGATTTACTGCTTATTAAGTTGCCAGTGTGTCTTTCATATGCTGGAGAAATGCTAGATGTGTAAACCTGAAGAAATAACACTTAAAAAAGAATATAATGTAATAACTATAATATAAATGTAATGTTTAAAATGTCTATATTGATGGTGAAAAACGCTATAAAAATAAATGTTAAAAGTACACAATAAAACAATAAAAATGGTTGCAAAGCAGATGTACAGAAAATAGTGAATTACAAGACTTCTTTCTTACAAATAAGATTTTCCCTGTATAATTAAGGATGCACCGATAGGAAATTTGTCTGATATTTTAACACACACAAAAAAAAGCCGATGCCGATATTTTGCCACTTACCTTATTTTGTCATCAGATCACTGTTTTAATTAGTTATGCATAAAAAATGTATAAAGAGGTACAAAATCTTTTTTACTGTTCTAACAAGAAATAATTTCCAATATATAAAAATTTCGATACCTTAGAAGTCAAAGTCTGCTGGTTTCAAAGTGTTTTGGATGGTTTACCCTCATCATGTACAGCTAAGTGCCGCCTTCACAACTGTCACATCCATTTATGGTGTTTTTTGCATTAACGCGAGAGCGAGAGAATAAAAATGTAATATTTAATGTTCTTAGACGTGCCAACCATTCTACATATCGTGGCTGTTATTATTTCTGGATTGTGCATTTGAATTCACAGAAAGCGTGCTACTAATTAATTATAAATAAACCGTCGGTTTTTCATATCAGCGTTTTTATGCGTATAACTGATATGCCGATGGTTTTCATTTGGTCAATAATTGGCTGATAAATATCGGCAGCTGATACATCGGTTCATCCCTGTATGAAATTATAACCCAGATTATTTTTATTTCTCACTGTGGCTGTCAATACAATAAAATAAGCATGATTAATCTAGTGATTTCAGAAGAAAACAGTAATGATGTCAACATATTTTGCGGCCCCCCAGTTTGAAAACCCCTGGGAAATAGTACACTTCTGTGCTGTTTTTGTCTGTGTTCCTGCAGCACTCGTCTGAGGTCAGAGGTCAAGATGTGTTTCAGTTCTTCCAGAAGATGTTGAGCAGCTTCATCATCCAGCATGAGAAGAAGTGAGTGAGTTCATCCATCTCACACACGTTCGCTCATTCACTCATTCATCATGAGTTATTACTGGTCACATGTTGTGTGTGTGTGTGTTGTAGAATGTTCCGTCAGGTGTGTGGGATTCCTCAGGGATCTTCAGTGTCGGCTCTGTTGTGTAATCTGTGTTACGGACACATGGAGAACTCTTTACTGAAAGACGTCACAAAGGGCGGGTGAGATATTGCTCTTGTTTATCCCATTTGACAAAGACTGAGTGGAGAAGAGACATATTAAACATCTATATCTAAGATGCTGAATGATGTCATGTTCCAAATGAGCAAAATAAAATACTTAAATTCCAAATAAACAATTTGGATTAATACTTAAAACCATTACAAATCTGATTTTATGCATTCTCAAAATTTTTTGGATTTGAGTCGGATATGCCCAGTTTGGGCTGTGCGTGTGCTGTCTGTGTGAAGAATGCTTTGGGGTTTAACCAAATGTGACCTCAAGGGGTCAGATTATCATGAATAGTGTTTGTGTAGATGGCATGACAGTGTTTGTTGACTCTCCTCTCGTTTACAGGTGTCTGATGAGGCTGGTTGATGATTTTTTGCTCATTACGCCTCATCTGAGTAAGGCCACAGAGTTCCTGACGTATGTCCACAACACAACACGACAAATACTGCTTTAAATATTAAAGTTCGACCGATAGAATAAATCGGAAATACACGGGGAACTTTTATTTTGAAATGGAGACTTGGCTCCGTTGCTTTTTAAGTATTTATTAAAAATAACCTTTTTATAGCTAATATATTCACCAGATAAAGGATATATATATATATACACACACACACACACACACACACACACACACACACACACACACACACAGTGCTGTGAAAAAGTATTTGCCCCCTTTGTGTATTTTTCATACTAAATTGTTTTAGATCTTCAAACGAGATATAACATAAAACAAAGGCAACCTGAGTAAACACAAAATACAGTTTTCAAATATATATTTTTTTTATTGAAGAAAAAAGTTATCCAACACCACATGTGAAAAACTAAGTGCCCCCTTAAACTTAATATCTGGTTGTGCCACCTTTAGCAGCAACAACTGCAATCAAACGCTTCTGATAACTGGAGATCAGTCTTTCACAACACTGGGGGGGAATTTTGTCCCACTCTTCTTTGCAGAACTGCTTTAGTTCAGACACATTAGAGGGTTTTCAAGCATGAACTGGCCGTTTAAGGTCGTGCCACAGCATCTCAATCGGGTTCAGGACTTTGACTAGGCCACTCCAAAACTTTAATTTAGCTTCTTTTGAGCCATTCAGAGGTGGACTTACTCCTATGCTTTGGATCATTGTCTAAGTTGTGCTTGAGCTTCAACTCACGGACTGATGACCGGACGTTCTCCTTTAGGATGATCTGGTAGAGAGCAGAATTCATGTTTCCCTCAATTATTGCAAGTCGCTCTGAAGCAGTAAAGCATCCCCACACCATCACACTATCATCATCATCATGCTTGACCGTAGGTATGATGTTCTTTTTGAGGAATTCTGTGTTTGATTTACTCCAGATGTAACGGGACTCCTGTCTTCCAAACAGTTCCACTTTCGACTCATCAGTCCACAGAACATTCTCCCAAAATGTTTTGAGGATCATCAAGGTGTGTTTTGGCAAAATTCAGACGAGCTTTAATGTTCTTCTGGGTTAGCAGTGGTTTTCTCCTCGCCACTCTTCCATGGATGGCATTTTTGGCCGGTGTCTTTCTGATAGTGGAGTCATGAACAGTGACTTTAGTGATGCGAGAGAGGTCTGCATTTCTTGGATGTTGTCCTTGGCTTTTGTGTGACTTCCTGGATGAGTTGTCGCTGTGCTCTTGGAGGAATTTTGGAAGGACGGCCACTTCTGGGACGGTTCCCTACTGTGCCAAGTGTTCTTCATTTGGAGATAATGGCTCTCACTGTGGTTCTTTGGAGTCCCTTTGAAATAGCTTTGTAACCCTTCCCAGACTGATGTATTTCAATCATCTTTTTCCTCCTAATTTCTGGAGTTTCTTTCGACTGTGGCATCGTGTGCTACTGGGTGAGACCTTTTAGCCAACTTCATGCTGCTGTAAAAGTTATATTTAGGTGTTGATTTGACAGTAATCAGGTCTGGGTGTGTCTAGTCCAGCTGAACCGCATTATGAATGCAGTTTCATAGATTTGGGGATTTAGTATCTAAGGGGGCAAATACTTTTTCACAGCACTGTGTGTGTGCATATATAACAAAATATTTGTTTTGTCATCCAGTGCATATGGATGAATATTGTCAATGATGAAAGATTTAGATACAGTGAATTGTCACAAGGTGTCCGTTATTGTTCTTATTTCACCTCTAGAGGTCGCTGTGATATAATGTTTTAAATGTAGAATCCTCAAACGCCACTGATGGCATATATTTTTGCAGATAATCGATAGTTAATGTATCAGTCTATAAAACTATAAACTGAACAAGCCAAAATCTGATCTACAGATGATACAAAACACTCATCATCCCTCTGTCTGTCTGTCTAACAGGATGTTGATGTCTGGCGTTCCTGAATATGGTTGTAAAATAAACCCACAGAAAGTGGCGGTGAATTTCCCCGTGTGTGACGAGTGGCTGAATTGTGGTGTGACTGTGTTTCCATCATGTTGTCTGTTCCCGTGGTGCGGTCTGATGCTCGACACACACAGGCTGGATATCTATAAGGATTACTCACGGTGATATAGCATTATTACATCATAGTAGACTTTATCTAATGATTTTATCGGACTGTAAATCTGTATTTTATCTGTGATACAATTATACTGCTCTGATGTGGCTTGTGAGAGAACAATCCACATGTATAATCACTTTTTATGATTTTATATGCATTCCACTGAACACTAAAATGAGACGTTAACCCTGCCCCCTTTAGCTATGATGGCCTATCGCTGCGCTACAGCCTGACGATAGGCTCCACCCACTCACCAGCCACGGTCATGAAGAAGCTGCTGTCAATCATCAGACTCAAGTGTACTGGAATCTTTGTAGACCTCAGGGTGAGAGGGCTTCTGTCGTAATAACATTGCAGTATGCACTATAATGAGTGGCAAGTTTGCGGCTAGTTTTCCAAAACTTTCCAAAATGCTTTGATGTTGGCTTGACAGTGTTTAAATAGTCTTGACCCGTTTTAACATTCCGTCAGTGTCATTCTATGGGATTTTTACAAAAAAAATGTATCGTCGTCTGTACAAAAATAAGTCCGATCAGTTAGAGAATGGGTTTGTTTACATTTGAATTTTTTTTAAATTCCCAAACGACACACTGTGCACTAACAAAATGTACTATGCACTCAGCCATGTAGTGTGTGAATCTTCAAAGTGTAGTATCGTCCCAAATGGAACACTTAACGGATTATTACTACACGGAAGCGTTCGCCATTTAACAGCTGACGGAAGTGACGTTTCAAACCCAAGCGTTGTGTTGCCGCTAGCTTTAGCATGCTATCCACCCTCAGTTCAACACTTATATCTCAATAATATACATATTCACACTGCATGGTATGATGGTAAAGCATTTAACTCACTTTTGTAAGGTGCTGTCTTCACAGAAGTTTCGCTAGTTGTTATTCTCCATTATTTACAAATGTTTTGCCAGATCACCATCGCTGCTGGTAACTCCGCCCCTCCTGCTATGTACGGCAAGCCACGTGTGCTGAGTGCACAAAGTGTCCAACGTTCCACACTCTGTTTTGATGGTTAAAAAAGTGCAATGTCAGAATAATAGTAGAGAGAAATATTTATTTCAGCTTTTATTTCTTTCATTACATTCCCAGTGGGTCAGAAGTTTACATACACTTTGTTAGTATTTGGTAGCATTGCCTTTAAATTGTTTAACTTGGGTCAAATGTTTTGGGTATCCTTCCACAAGCTTCTCACAATAAGTTGCTGGAATTTTGTCCCATTCCTCCAGACAGAACTGGTGTAACTGAGTCAGGTTTGTAGTCCTCCTTGCTCACACACGCTTTTTCAGTTCTGCCCACACATTATCTATCGGATTGTGGTCAGGGCTTTGTGATGGGCACTCCAATACCTTGACTTTATTGTCCTTAAGCCATTTTGCCACAACTTTGGAGGTATGTTTGGGGTCATTGTTCATTTGGAAGACCCATTTGCAACAGAGCTTTAACTTCCTGGCTGATGTCTTGATGTTGCTTCAATATATCCACATAATTTTCCTTTCTCATGATGACATCTATTTTGTGTAGTGCACCAGTCCCTCCTGCAGCAAAGCACCCCCACAACATGATGCTGCCACCCCCATGCTTCACGGTTGGGATGGTGTTCTTCGGCTTGCAAGCCTCACCCTTTTTCCTCCAAACATAACGATGGTCATTATGGCCAAACAGTTCAGTTTTTGTTTCATCAGACCAGAGGACATTTCTCCAGAAAGTAAGATCTTTGTCCCCATGTGCACTTGCAAACTGTAGTCTGGCTTTTTTATGGTGGTTTTGGAGCAGTGGCTTCTTCCTTGCTGAGCAGCCTTTCAGGTTATGTCAATATAGGACTTGTTTTACTGTGGATATAGATACTCGTCTGCCTGTTTCCTCCAGCATCTTCACAAGGTCCTTTGCTGTTGTTCTGGGATTGTTTCGCACTTTCCACACTAAACTACGTTCATCTCTAGGAGACAGAATGTGTCTCCTTCCTGAGTGGTATGATGGCTGTGTGGTCCCATGGTGTTTATACTTGTGTACTATTGTTTGTACAGATGAACGTGGTATCTTCAGGCGTTTGGAAATTGCTCCCAAGGATGAACCAGACTTGTGGAGGTCCACAAATTTTATTTGTGAGGTCTTGGCTGATTTCTTTTGTTTTTCCCATGATGTCAAGCAAAGAGGCACTGAGTTTGAAGGCAGGCCTTAAAATACATCCACAGGTACTCCTCCAATTAGCCAGTTTGCCTATTAGAAGCTAACTGGCTAATTGCCTAAAGGCTTGACATCCAAGTTGCTTAAAGGCACAGTTAACTTAGTGTATGTAAACTTCTGACCCACTGGAATTGTGATATAGCTGTATGCAAGTTTGGATTCAGTGAGAACAGATAAATGACAGCATCTGGTGAGGACACGTGGCGAGAGTACAAAACAAAAAGCCACAAGTAATCAGCTCTCCCCCTCGGAGACATGGTGTTAGTAGAGAATGAGCAAATAGATGTTTGACTGAAGTTAGTAAATGACTGTGAGGGAGTTTTTTTTTTTAGCACATATGTTTGATGTTTTTACAGATGAATTCTGTGGAAGCCGTTTACAAAAGCTTGTACAAACTCATTCTGTTGCAGGCTCTCAGGTAAACGTTTCTTACTGTCACCTGTCCTGAATACACATTTTTCACACACTTTTTAAATTGATAAGCTACAGTGTTCGGAAGCAGTTAACTAAAAGTAGCCACACTTTTAACTGACATTATTTCCAGTTTCCAATAAAAAGCTAAATTTTCCAGTGTGTTGCTGCTTTTTATCACTATATTTCGATTCAGTTATATAAAATAGGATATTTTCTAGTTGTATTTGTGTATATTAACCCTTGTGCGTCAATTTAAAAAAAGTTACTCAGAGGTCCTTCGAGGACAAAAATGTCACAGTCTGGGATATGTCAATGATTAGCAACAACATAGATTTTGATGCATTATAATTTTTTTGTGCAGTGTCAGATAAAAAACAAAAACAAACTCACATTCAGGACCTCAGAAACATTGCATCAAAAAACTGCCAAAAATATATTATATATTTAATATTATTTTCCACTTTCACTGATTTAGATTTGTTAACCAACATCAGTCCTGATCATAACTACCAAATATTCATTAATTTTCAGAATTTTAACCCTTTAAATGCCAGTTTGTTTATATAATACCACTGTTGTTTTTCACACACACACACCACACATTTCTCAATACACATATGCAAAATACACTGACATCCATACCAACACACACAATTTTATCTGCATCATCTATTCAGTTGTCCTGCAGTGCTCTATAATACAGCAAACAGAGAATAGGGGAAAAGCATGTATTTGCTCCATAGGCTAAACATGAGGAAAATGGCGCCATCTGGTGGAAAATATTAAAAATGTAAATTTTGAAGCCAGGGCTCTGGAATGAAAACATAATATCATAGAATTCATGATTTTATGCTTTAATGGCACTGGGATCAAATATTGCAGTTTTAATGGGTTTCAATGGGGACATTTTTGTCCTGAAGGTCCTGAGTGTAACTATTATGTGTACACAGTGTATTATAGATGTATTATAGGAACTGAGATTGAAATATCAGAATTCCCCAAAAAATGCACACCTTTGACAAAATTTATGCTGTCGGCATTAACACAGCCAAAATGATCGAAAAAGACAAAAATGTCCCGAAGGTCGCACAAGTGTTAAGTATAAATTTGTTAAATTTAATGTTTTCACCCTATTTGTTTAACCCTTACTATAGATATGGTTAAACTATGTCACCCTCATTAAATCTAAAACTATTTGTAAGTAGCTTTTTAAAAGATTCCTGTCTTTTCAACAACTGATTAAAACCATCAACCAATGAGTGTTGGAGCAGAAAGAACGATGCTATTAGTTTTTCTGTGTGTGTGTGTGTGTGTGTGTGTGTGTGTGTGTGTGTGTGTGTGTGTGTGTGTTGGCAGGTTTCATGCGTGTGTGAAGAGTTTGCCCCTGGGCCAGAACATTGGGGCAAATCCGTCATTCTATCTGAAGATGATCTGGACTATGGCTCGAGTTACTAATAAACTCGTAAGACACACAAATACAGGCAAGATTACTAAATACACACACATGCACACAGACTATCTGTTTCAAAAACCTAGTGAGCTAACTAGCTAAACAGCATTTTTAAGGCAACCTCAAAACACCTCGATTTAAATGTGTTGTGAGTGATTTAGCAGTCTGGACACTCACCGATTAAATAATGGATGAAGCCTGACAGACCGAACTACTAGATGCTTATCAGTCATTTTTATTTCAGTTAGGATACTGCCTATGTAGAGTTTGTAGACAGCAAGGCAGCTCACTAGATTTGTGGTGTTATATTTTATTTTTTGACACTAACTCGTGTGCGTTCTCTCTCCTGCAGGTCTGGTTCTGGGCTATGCGGATGGTGGAGGTGTTCTGCAGTACGAGGCGGTGCAGTTGTTGTTCTGTCTGGCGTTTGAGGTTGTTTTCACGCGTTTCCGCCCCTTTTACCGCAGCCTCCTGATGCGACTGCAAAAACGTACGTGTGCATGCATCTTTGGAGTTATCATTGCATGCAATTAACATTTTTCCTAAATTTTTGAATGCACTAAAACTCAAGTGTATGTAGTGCCTCTTCTATTGCAGTTTTCTCCCTGCTAATGATTTCCACTGACATCAGGACAGTGTATAATAGAGTGTGTTGTCTTTTTGTTTTTCATGTGTCGTTTAGGAAAGAGGCGTCTACAGCACGCGCTCCGTGGCATCAGATTGGCACGAGTGCATCAGGCGGCCACGCCCAGAATCCCTAACGACTTTAAAACCATCAGGACGTAAACACATAAACCTGCATAAAGAAACTCCCCTGTTATCAGCTCACATTTACTGCAGTCATGCGCTGCCTCTATAAACGGCAGCATGTTTACAGATGCATCAGCAGGAAGTATTTTCTTCCATAGTCTCATACAGTAGCTGATTAAACAGATGTGACTTGTATCGTAGATTGTTGATGGATTGTCGTTAAACTGAGAAAGCAGTGCAGTGATAAGCGAGTCTCGTAAACTAAACTTGTAATAATAGAAAAGTGAATGGAAGATGACTGGCCGTTAAGCTGGTTTTATTCAACTCATTTGTCTTTTGAATATGTAGTTTGTTTGCTGTTGTTATGGTGAATGTTTATATGATATTTGCATGTGTTGATGCATTTGTAAGCCTTCACCTTTACATTTTCATCTTTGAGGGGGGAAACAAATTCTGCGCAGAAAATAAATTTAAAACCATCACAGAAGTGAAGTCGTGTTATAAGTTTTAACTTTAACTAGCAGGAATTGCACTTGCAGATTTCTGCAGAATTTGAACACCCTTCAATCACAGATTTTATCCCCTGCCTCTAGTGTGTTTGTTAAATATTTTGGCTAATTGTATGATGCTTTCAGCTACCAGTAAGTGTGCAGTACTCTCAACTCTCAAGCTTTTGCTCTAAATTTAGTGCAGAAAAACTGCAGACTTACTAGCTATTCTTGTGTGTCATGCATGCTCAAACAAGTTGAAGAAATGCACAATTCAAAGAAATAAGAATTTTAAAACGTAACCATTATCAAACACATTTTTATTGACAAATTATGTCTTTTACGGACAAGAATGCATCCAATATTTAGTCATGACATTCTGTTTAAAAACATGCAGCGGCTGTAAAAGTCGTGATTCTGGTTACTAACTAACTAAAACGGCTGGTGTTGTGAGTGAGCGTGATTAGTTATGCAGGACACGTTTCACATTAGTTTGTCTCGGTGTAAGTTTCGGAGTTTGAGAAGTTTAGAAAGTTCTTGGAAATTTAGATGCCAGCAGAATTGCTGTAATTTACAGTGGTGTGAAAAAGTGTTTGCCCCCTTCCTGATTTCTTATTGTTTTTGCATGTTTGTCACACTTAAATGTTTCAGATCATCAAACAAGTTTAAATATTAGTCAAAGATAACACAAGTAAACACAAAATGCAGTTTTTAAATGAAGGTTGTTATTATTAAGGGAAAACAAAATCCAAACCTACATGGCCCTGTGTGAAAAAGTGATTGCCCCACCTGTTAAAACATAACTTAACTGTGGTTTATCACACCTGAGTTCAATTTCTCTAGCCACACCCAGGCCTGATTACTGTCACACCTGTTCTCAATCAAGAAATCACTTAAATAGGACCTGCCTGACAAAGTGAAGTAGACTAAAAGATCTTCAAAAGCTAGACATCATGCCGAGATCCAAAGAAATTCAGGAACAAATGAGAAAGAAAGTAATTGAGATCTATCAGTCTGGAAAAGGTTATAAAGCCATTTCTAAAGCTTTGGGACTCCAGAGAACCACAGTGAGAGCCATTATCCACAAATGGCGAAAACATGGAACAGTGGTGAACCTTCCCAGGAGTGGCCGGCCGACCAAAATTACCCCAAGAGCGCAGCGACGACTCATCCAAGAGGTCACAAAAGACCCCACAACAACATCCAAAGAACTGCAGGCCTCACTTGCCTCAGTTAAGGTCAGTGTTCATGACTCCACCATAAGAAAGAGACTGGGCAAAAATGGCCTGCATGGCAGAGTTCCAAGACGAAAACCACTGCTGAGCAAAAAGAACATTAAGGCTCGTCTCATTTTTGCCAGAAAACATCTTGATGATCCCCAAGACTTTTGGGAAAATACTCTGTGGACTGACGAGATAAAAGTTGAACTTTTTGGAAGGTGTGTGTCCCATTACATCTGGCGTAAAAGTAACACCGCATTTCAGAAAAAGAACATCATACCAACAGTAAAATATGGTGGTGGTAGTGTGATGGTCTGGGGCTGTTTTGCTGCTTCAGGACCTGGAAGACTTGCTGTGATAAATGGAACCATGAATTCTGCTGTCTACCAAAAATCCTGAAGGAGAATGTCCGGCCATCTGTTCGTGACCTCAAGCTGAAGCGAACTTGGGTTCTGCAGCAGGACAATGATCCAAAACACACCAGCAAGTCCACCTCTGAATGGCTGAAGAAAAACAAAATGAAGACTTTGGAGTGGCCTAGTCAAAGTCCTGATCTGAATCCTATTGAGATGCTGTGGCATGACCTTAAAAAGGCAGTTCATGCTCGAAAACCCTCCAATGTGGCTGAATTACAACAATTCTGCAAAGATGAGTGGGCCAAAATTCCTCCACAGCGCTGTAAAAGACTCATTGCAAGTTATCGCAAACGCTTGATTGCAGTTGTTGCTGCTAAGGGTGGCCCAACCAGTTATTAGGTTTAGGGGGCAATCACTTTTTCACACAGGGCCATGTAGGTTTGGATTTTGTTTTCCCTTAATAATAACAACCTTCATTTAAAAACTGCATTTTGTGTTTACTTGTGTTATCTTTGACTAATATTTAAACTTGTTTGATGATCTGAAACATTTAAGTGTGACAAACATGCAAAAAAATAAGAAATCAGGAAGGGGGCAAACACTTTTTCACACCACTCTGTGTGACGAGAATAATACAGTGAAAGATTTATTTATTTTTTTCCCCAATTTCTCATGCCCAATTCCCAATGCGCTCTAAGTCCTCATGGTGGTGTAGTGACTCGACTCAATCCGGGTGGCGGAGGACGAATCTCAGTTGCCTCCGTATCTGAGACCGTCAATCCGCGCATCTTATCACATGGCTTGTTGAGTGTGTTACCGCGGAGACGTAGCGCATGTGGAGGCCCACGCTATTCTCCACTGCATCCACGCACAACTCGCCACGCGCCCCACTGAGAGCGAGAACCACACATTATAGCGACCACAAGGAGGTTACCCCATGTGACTCTACCCACCCTAGCAACCGGGCCAATTTGGTTGCTTAGGAGACCTGGCTGGAGTCACTTAGCAAACTCGCGACTCCAGGGGTGGTAGTCAGCGTCTTTACTCGCTGAGCAACCCAGGCTCCTAAACTAATATGATGTAAGACAATCTAAAGTCTGTCATACAGTGACTTAGTCACTTTTTTTCTAGTTTAAGTTTTAAAGACCAAATTATTTGGTCACAGTGATGGTGCGGCATGGTCTTTCCATTTAAACGACACAGGTAAGTCATTTTAAATTCACAATTTGAGTTTGGGACTTGCAGGTCTGCAGGTTAAAGAAGTTTCTCCTTCATCCAACATAGAAAGTTGACACAGAAATTTTAGTACAAAACCCATCTGTATAATATCACTAGAGAAGCTCAAGAAAGACCTGAAAGTCCATAGTGTCTTTTAGACCGATTTGAAGGAGGACTGAGTCTCGCTGTTGGTTTTGAAGGCCTCATTATCATAGGGGTTTGGGAAGTTGTTGCCAGTGTGTGACCTTGTTCGTCGTCTGATCAGTCTGTAAGCGGCCACAATGGGGATGGAGATGACGGGAACAGAACTCAACAGCACACAGATCGCAAACACCCAGTCAGAATACGGCTTCTCTTCTGTCTCTGGGAAGTTTTCCTGTATGATACACACAAGATGATGTCATGGTGGTGGACTAATGGTTCAGGATGTACACGACACAATCCTGCTGAACAAAACAGCCTAGACCAAAATAAACTGGTTCAGCTGATACACATTGGACCAGGTTTGATTGAATTATACCTTTAAACCATTATATTGCTGGTTACCCGCACAAGGTTGGTTTTGGGCGCTTTCATGCTGGTTTTAGCTGGGTGTAATTATCATGATTTCACTGGTCAACCTGCAATAATAACCAGCATTGCCCATCTAAACCCAGTTAACACCATCCTGAAGTTAAAGCTGGTCCAAAGCATGGATTGTTTGAACGTTTGTGGTGATTCATGATCCTGACTCTTCCTAACACACTGAAACCCATCAAGAACATTGATGTTCCTTCTACTACAATGTAACCTGCAATAATGACTTAACATCTATGGAAGACTGTTTGAAACACCTTAAATGTGATATCAACAACTGTCCACTAGGAATAATTTCCTAGTTACATCCTCTGCTCTTGTAAGCATTTTTTTTTTTTTTTCATCATATTGCATGTAGATTTGGCTCAAACTCACATATTCTGGGTTCCAAGCTGGGTATGTGGGATGTTTCTGCACCTGAACGACGACGTAAGCCACCAGAACAACTAATAACATGACAGGACTGATCCCCATCCAGCACACACGCCAGAAGATGTTCGGTCTGCGCCCCGTCATGTACTCAATATCATCACTAAACCTGAAACACAAACGGCAGTTTTCTTGTGTATTGAGATCTTTCTCATGTAGTCCAAGAGAGGATTTTCATCTCTAAATATCCAACCTACTGCTTCGTGCCATAGAACACGACAACACCAACAATCTCGAAGAAGGCGATGACGAGCAGCGGAACAGAGCCCACATAACTGTTGAAGATCTCTAGCCAGTAGTTCCCAGAACCCAACGTGAAGATCAGGGCCACCAGGAAGCACACCACACATATGAGAGCTGAGAAACCAGAGAACATGAGCTACAATTATACAAACACTTAGAGAGAGTGTTGATACGGCAGCTCTTCCTTTCCCGGTCTAGACTAATCAGAGTTTCAAATGGTAGTGTCTATCTAGTGTATTACGTTTTTTGCAAAGGGCATACTACAATTAATTGATGGCACAACAGATGACTTTTCAGTGTTCAAAACATTAAATCTGTGGTCAGCAGAGACTTTAGCTCTTGGATCTCCTGTTGACACCTGAAGTGAACCTTACAGTGGTCATATGGTTCTGTTTCATCAGTACCTGTGAAGAGTTCTTTTGGCATCCACTTTGGAACCATGTGCAGGTCGAGCAGAGGCGTCAGGACACCCTCGAGATTCCCAAACATGGAGGAAAGGCCAAGACTGAAGAGCATGATGAAGAACAGCACTGCCCACACCTGAGAGCCTGGCATCTCGATCACAGCTTCTGTGAACACGATGAACGCCAGACCCGTTCCTGAAGCACTCTTGATAAGAGAGAGTTTGCAGTAACTCAGATATTTCAAGACATTGTACAAGCATTGATTCATGATTTTTGTACAGTTGTTTACATTTACCTGGTCCAGAAAGCTTTGGAGGCTGCAGTGTTTGAGGTTCAGACTTGAGAATTTATCTGGATCTGACGCATTTAGTGACTTCAGCCAGCTCTCGTAGTTCTCAGCTGTGATGTTTGTCTCCGTGACATCAAACGTGTTGATTAGATCCAAGATGTTACTGCAGTATGCACAAGCGCTGTTGATCAAACCTCATGTATTGATGCGTTATGTAATAATACCAGAGTTTGAGCCAATACTGGACTCTCCAAGAACCAGACTAAAACGAGACTCTCTACGACCTAGAACCAGACACAGTACCACACCCCCTAAGACCTAGTTCAATACCAGACCCTCCTAAGGCCCAGGACAATACCAGACCCTCCAAGATCTAGAACAATACTAGAACCTTCTGGACCAATACCAGACTTCCTACAACCTAAACCCAGACTGATACCAGAGTGCCCTAAGACCCAGATCAATACAAGACCCTCCTTAGACCTGGAACAATACTAGAACCTCCCAGACCTAAACCAGATCCCTTAAGACCCAGACCAATACTGACCCCCAAAGAGCCAGACCCTATAAGACCCAGATCAATCCCAGACCCTCCTTAGGCCCAGCACAATACCAGACCCTCCAATCCAAGATCTGGAACAATACTAGAACCTCACAGACTAAAACCGGACCCCAAAGACCCAGACCATCCCAGACTCTGACCAATACCTGACACTCAAAACACAGGTCCTCCCAGACCCAGAAATATACCAAACCCCTTAAAACCAAGTCTCAGACCAATACCAGAGACCGACCAATACCAACCCACCTAAGATCCAGATTATCACCTTTATTATGCTGGAAATTGAACACAGTCTTGTTTTGAGATCATAAACCAAGACCCAACTCCAGACCAAGACTTTTAATTTGTGAGACCCAGACCAAGGTCATGTTTATGTGATCGCACAAGACTTCAACTCTGGTTATTCACTGAGCACTAACTGATGGTTTTGTAATTTGTAATTTCCAGTCTTGCATGTTCAAAACACTTGCATGTGGTGCAACAGTTCTTTAAAAAAATATCACAACATAACTACAAATAGTCTTTAATTCTGGCTGTAAATCAGTGTGAGTTTGTTGAATATGAGGTGTCACCTGTTGATGCAAGTGTTGTAGTTAGACGTGGCTTTAAAGCCCAAGATGGCAAATATTGGAATTGAAGCATAGAGAGATGTTGCGCTGTTAATGCATCCCACGACCACAGCATCCCGTTCACAATCATTCCTGTAACAAACACAGAGACCCAAATCATTAATCCTGATACATTTATATTTTTACTACAGATTTTGGAAGGTGAAATGTTTTGCATTTGTAACTCAATGTGTTATTGGTAACACTTCCTGTGGACCCTGTATATAATTAAGAAACCCAAATGTGGGCTCATACTTTATAGGGTTGTAACTGGAGAAGGCGATGAGTCCTCCAAATGCCAGAGACAAAGAGAAGAAGATCTGTGTGGCCGCGTCTAACCACACCTGAGGGTCCATCAGTATTTTCCACTACAGACAGATGATTACAATCACACCTGCAGCCTCCTCTACATGCTCAGTCATGCACATTTTACATTAATTTACACTACAGTTGTTACTCACGTCTGGTGTAAAGAGATACAAGATACCGTCTGTGGCACCGGGAAGAGTGAGGGCCCTCACCAGAAAGATCGTCAACACCAAGTATGGAAACGTTGCAGTCACATACACAGCCTACATGCACATCATATTACAATCCTCGGCGTCTGAGATCTCCATTGAACTTTTTTGGGCCACTGTGTTTATCTCAGCAGTCATGGTGTGTTCAGTTCTCACCTTACCAATGGTCTCTATGCCCCGTATGAAGCAGATGTAAACGATACTCCACGCTGAAGCCAAACACACCACCAGCCACCATTGCAGTGATCCGCTCTGCTCAATGTCTGGAGAGATGTTCAGGGTCTGTCTGTACCAGAAATAATTCACTGGTGTGCTCAGGACGCATTCCTCTACATAACCTGTGAGATTTGAGCACAGATAATATAGCACAGATGACACTAAACCAAAACAGATATGAATGTGCAAGTAGAAAAGGTCTTTGTGTACCTGTGAGATTTTCGTTTACAGGACATTGACTCCAGGGCAGCGGTTCTTGAAACGAGTGGAAGAAATACCACAGCACCCATGCCAGAATAGTGTTGTAAAACAAGCCTACCAGAAATGAGATGATCATAGACGCCACACCTGCAAACACACGACAACATATCTCATACTACTGGTATTATTTTATTAGGCGTCCAAGCACAAAGGTCTGGAACTCTGTTGTATTTGTACTGATTGTATTCTTATTCTTCTCCTATCCTAAATGTGTCTGGGTGTTCGAAACCGTAGTTCCTAGAGCCCCAAAACTTGGCCAGATGGTCCCAAATCCCAATCGCGACTCAGGCACACACACACCCCATCCAACTCTAGGTGGCGCTATAATAACTACATGTTTTTCGCTAATAACTCCAGAACCATATAGATGAAAGTACCGCGACGTCACACCACAGGCAACTGCGCTTCTGGGTTCTTTTGAGCAGCAGATTTCAATAATGGATATAGCAGGGCTGTAGTTTTATTAATCCTTTAAGCATTATGTAATGTAATAATGTTTATGTTAATAAAAGCCATTATGGGGCCTGGGTATCTCAGCGAGTATTGACGCTGACTACCACCCCTGGAGTCGTGAGTTTGAATCCCAAGGTGTGCTGAGTGACTCCAGCCAGGTCTCCTAAGCAACCAAATTGGCCTGGTTGCTAGGGAGTGTAGAGTCACAAGGGGTAACCTCCTCGTGGTTGCTATAATGTGGTTCTCGCTCTCGGTGGGGCGTGTGGTGAGTTGTGCATGGATGCTGTGGAGAATAGCGTGAAGCCTCCACGCGCGCTACATCTCCGCGGTAACGCACTCAACAAGCCACGTGATAAAATGCGCAGATTGACGGACACGGCGGCAACTGAGATTCGTCCTCCGTCACCCGGATTGAGGTGAGTCACTACGCCACCACGAGGACTTAGAGCGCATTGGGAATTGGGCATACCAAATTGGGGAGAAAAATAAGGAAATAAATAAAAGTCATTATAAATTAATATCTATGGTTTACAGTAAAGAAATATATCAAGGTTCTTTAATCAGGTTGATGAATACACATCCTCACATGTTTAGCACACTTCTGAAATCTCCCAAAAGCAGCTCCGGGATCAGTGGGTTTTACTAGAACAGATGCGATTAATGAGGGTGATCCGTGAAATATCCTGATCCTGAGTTTGTCCTGATCCACCAATCCTGATGAAAATTTAATGAAGCTTAAATTTCGGGGTGTTTCAACGCCACAACGCTTTTTGAGAATTTTCAGCGAGTGAAGTGCCCTTCGACAGCAGTTTTTTTTTTTTTTTTTTTTCTTTGTCAAAAGAATCTAGAAGTGCTGGAACCTGAGCATATATTTTTAAACAGTAACTTTAAAGTATGGACCAGAATCAAAAATAATTTTTCCTCTGATTGATTTAAGCCAAACAAAATGTATATCTCTGATTTAATTTCCATCTATATGGTTCACAATGACTAATTGGCCTGTATCTTGTGAGCAGAATATCCCAACATAACAACACTTGGTACACATGAACAACACAACATCGTGAGGGCATATGCCAAATTTCACCCAATTTCGATGCTAGATGGCTCCAAAAGCAACTGTGTCCACAGCATCCACAGGATCTATTCTGGCAAATGTAGTCATGTTCTTTTTACTTGTATTTGGACGGCTATATTTATATATTATTTAATTTACACTAGAATAGCACAATGTTTTAATTGATAAAGTTTCTCAGTTTCAGTGTCTTTATAATGCTCTAACAAGGGCCATCCCAAGCAAAGGGCAGGGCCCAACACCATCCGGGGGGGACAATTACTGATCCCCTAAATTTTCACTATCAACAGAAAACAGTTTTTGTTGTAAAATGAAGCCATTGTCAGACCTTCTCTACAGGTGTGTCGACTCACCCACTCCACCCAACAGAGGAGAGATCGAGTGCCAGACACCAATGCTGCCCTTCCTCAAACTCTGACCAATCGCCAACTCCAGATACAGTAACGGCAAACCTTCAAACACCAGTGCGATCATGTACGGGATCAAGAACGCTCCTGACACACAAAAGGATGAAAATGAAATGAGTTAAATCATTAGCTGAATTTGAGGATGGATGTATTTGATTTTCAAAACTTCAACAAACATTTACTTTTTACTAAGACACAGGGTGCATCTCATCTCGCTCCTTAGCTCCCTATATCGTGAATCAGTATATCGTGAACACGAGTTCAGGCACTGGCAAGGGTGCTGATCCATTGATCATTGGGACACTTATGACTCTGTCACCTGCAACACGATTATGAGGTCGTGCATTCAACCGTAACTGGTATTAATCAACAAAATTGCTGTATAAATGACACTATTTTGCATTTTCGTTGTAGATATTGAAACATACAGTGCTATTATTAAAAATAAATTACATTAAGGAACATACAATTACTAAGCAGTTTAGTTTTTAATCTTCCAATGACTAATATTCAAAAGATTGTTTCCATTTAATGCAAAAGGGGCTACTAGTGAACTAGAGACGCACCCAAAGACAAAATGTCATTATCATTTTTATATCATAAAAGCCCTTTTGGTGATTATTAACTGTTTTTTTTTGTTGAAATTGTTTTTATTGGATTTGATTAAATTATTTGTAGCTTATTATTTTGGTTATTGATTATCAAGTTGATAACTTATACTATTATATGACAGAAGAAAAAACTAACCCTAACACCCTTTTAACTGTAAAACCAATTTTATACAGAATACAGTGATCAAAAAAACAACAACAACATACAGAATCTGAAAATTATTCTAAAACCTCTCAAATCTGTAACTTGTTTATCATTATGTTTGGATATGCATATCATCATTCTGTCTGCAGAATTATTCTACCAGTAAAGATAGACTTTGTTAAAGGAATTCAGAAGAATCGTAGTTAAATAAAATCACTGAAGTCCTTTGCAAGTGTCACACCTCCTCCGTAAATCTGGCACAGGTATGGGAATCTCCACACATTCCCTAATCCCACTGCAAATCCAATACATGTCAGCAGATACTGGACTTTATTGTCCCATTTGGGCCTCTCTTGAGTTTCAGACTTCTCACTGATCACAGTACTGGACGTGTCCATCCTGATCTTCAGAACGGTCCAGATCAAACGCGTGGATGCACTTGTCCAAAGTGAAGACGTCTCTTTCCGAGAGGTTTATTCTGAGCTGTGGGTCATGGGTGGGTTATATATGGCAGAACTACCTATGAGAGGGGAGTGTAATGTATTCATATGTTTAAAATGCAATTGCACAATCCTGTCCTGTCGTTTAATTTATAACCCATGATAAATCCATGTTTTAACTGTAAAAAGCTGCTACGGATGCAAAGGTCACGTGTGTTTGCTGCTGTAATATTTTATAATCCACATTATGGTTTCATGTGGATGGTACACTAATTTCACATTGCTAAAACAAGTCCTTTCTTGTAAGTAGGGGAACCACGCACACAAAACACTCTAGCATTTTGAACATTGTTAAAAAAGCTTTAAGAAATGTAAATAAATGCATTAAATGCAACCATGGTAAGTTGCATACAATGTGAGTTTAGTAAATAATTCTGCAACACGCCAGTACACAAATAAATGTCTTAAGCTTACTAAAGTTTGTTTTGTCATTAAACTCTCTCACAATATGTTAAGACTAACAGTGTCATGTTTATGTGTTGTTCTTGTTTTCATGTCTTTTATTTTCAAGTTTAGTTCCTGTTCCCTCGTGATCTTGTCATGTGTTTTCCCCTGTTCATGTGTCTTGTTTTCATTGGTTCATTGTTTGATTTTGTTATTAGTCTTTTCATTGGTTTAAGTTCATTTAGTCTTGTTATCTTGTTTATAGTTTAGTCCGGGTGCGCGTGCGTCGTTTACCTGGGGAAGAGATGGCAGCGGGATGCACTATGAGAAGAAGGCAGGCCGGTGAAGTGTGATGCTCTGGGCAATGATCTGCTGGGAAACCTTGGGTCCTGGCATTCATGTGGATGTTACTTTGACACGTACCACCTACCTAAACATAGTTGCAGACCAGGTACACCCCTTCATGGCAACGGTATTCCCTGATGGTCTCTTTCAGCAGGATTATGTGCCATGCTACACTGCAAAAATTGTTCAGGAATGGTTTGAGGAACATGACAAAGAGTTCAAGGTGTTGACTTGGCCTCCAAATTCCCCAGATCTCCGACTGAGCATCTATGGGATGTGCTGGACCAACAAGTCCGATCCATGGAGGCTCCATCTCGCAACTTACAGGACTTAAAGGATCTGCTGCTAACGTCTTGGTGCCAGATACCACAGGACACCTTCAGAGGTCTTGTGGAGTCCATGCCTCGACGGGTCAGAGCTGTTTTGGTGGCACGACGAGGACATATGATATTAGGCAGGTGGTTTTAATGTTGCAGCTGATCGGTGTATATTGTCATGTATTAAAACCCATTTATACTGTGTGAGAAAAATAGTAAATGTGATATTATAAAGACAACATGGTGTTTGCGAAAATAAATCATTAGCTTTTATGTTGTTTTTGTAGTAAAGCCAGCAGAAATAATTAAAATATTATGTCGGAAATATTTACTTTGTATTTAGTTGACAGTGTATATTTTTTTTCTACCCATTATTAGAATCATGTTATGTGTAGGGTACATGGGGTTAAAGGCACACTTTAAGGAAAATTTGCTTTTTTTTCTGGTCCCAAAGTGTATCAAGTAATATTGATGGAGCAATGTAATTTGTGTGAAAAGAAATAATAATGGAAGGTTGTTTTGATTAAAATTATTTTTTTTGAAAAGGTGGTGAGGGAGGGAGATTGTAGTAATTTTGTGTAAATATAGGAGCAATAGTTATAGGGCAAAATTTGTCAATTCATTCTCATTAGCTACATAAATCTGATTAAATATTAGATCAAATTACCTCAAAACAAACAGGTGTTTAGGAAAGTAATGTGGTAGATTTGTTGCTATTTAGTGTTTTGGGAAAAAATAAAATGTAAAAGTGCCTTTAGCCCCATTGTACCCTATCCACAGTTTTCCTGAACAACCACAGGGCAGTGCCATGATGATTCTAATTGCCTGTTTTTGTTTCTAGTCTCGAGATATGGAGTTATATGTCTGTCACAATTATATATTAAAAAAAAATTATATTTTGAGCACGCAAAAATGTTCAGTGTGCTCAAAATTATTCTTTGAGGGTGTAATATGATATTTTGAGAGCACAAAAATGTTCAGTGTTGCAAAATTATTTTTTGAGCCTGCAAGATTTTATTTTGAGCACGCAAAAATGTTCAGTGTGTGCAAAATTATTCTTCGAATGTGCAAGATTTTATTTTGAGCGCGCAAAAATGTTCAGCGTGTGCAAAATTATTCTTTGGGCATGCAAGATTTTATTTTGAGTGCGCAAAAATGTTCAGTGTGCGCAAAATTATACTTTGAACGTGCAAGATTTTAGTTTGAGCGCGCAAAAATGTTCAGCGTGTGCAAAATTATACTTCGAACGTGCAAGATTTTAGTTTGAGCACGCAAAAATGTTCAGTGTGCGCAAAATTATACTTCGAACGTGCAAGATTTTAGTTTGAGCACGCAAAAATGTTCAGCGTGTGCAAAATTATTCTTCGGGCATGCAAGATTTTATTTTGAGCGCGCAAAAATGTTCTGAGTCTGCAAAATTATACTTCAAACATGCAAGATTTTATTTTGAGCACGCAAAAATGTTCAGTGTGTGCAAAATTATTCTTCGAGCATGCAAGATTTTATTTTGAGCACGCAAAACGTTTCTTAACTTGTAAGATGATATTTTTTTGAGCACACAATAAGGTATTTTGCACATGCTTGAGCTCAGTTTTGTAAAGCAATGTATCTTCTTGCAAAGATGAATTCACTCTGAGGAAATAAAAATCTATTTTACACTTGAATAAAGTTAATTTGAATGTGAATTTACATAGAATTCTGAAATTAACGTAACTCTACTGTTTTCTGCGTGTGCAAGATCTCACTCGCTCTCTCCTCATACCCATTCTGCGTGCACGCATAGCTTTGACTGCTTGTTTGCTCAATGAGGTCACAGCATTATCATGTGCCAGAATTTCAGCCAATCAGAGATGAGGTGGTAAATTTTGATTGGCTGGCTAGATCACAGATCAAACTGCTAATAAAAACAAGAAGAGGAGAAAGGGATTGTTTTCAAGAAAGAAAATGTGTAACACAATATGACCACATGAAAGCAGCTCTTTTGTTGACTTAACTGTTTTTATTTAACCTTTATGAAATATATTTTTTACTCTGTACACTGCCAATAGGCTTACTAGCTAGATAACTATCTGTCTAGCTCTCTTAGTTTGGTCTATGTTAGTATTTGTTTATCTAGGTTACCAAGTTACACTTACATAACTACTAGCTTGGCCATATTAGCTACCACTTTCATCTGAATTTAATATTCATATTTAATCTCTCCCATGTGTAAAACTTTTTAAGACTAACATAATAGTGTAGATTTAGGTGAACTTTAATTTGACTTCTATCTATCTCACAAGATATTCTGAGAGATCAGAAAAGGAAGATAGACTAATTATGTCTTCTGTCATAGTTTGGGGTAAATTAAACGTACAGTATATTGAACCTCAATTGTTTGAGACTGCAAAAAGTAAAAAATAAAAATAGAAAAAATCCTAAGCATTGCATGATCCCAGGCAACTATATTTTGAAAAACTTACATTACAGTAAGTTAAGCCTTACAGTATTCCTGGTATGTCTATAATCCATGGGGTAAATATCTTTTGTAATAGTAACTGCATACAGTATATAAAGTGTGTACTGAACTTGGAGCATTGTGCCTGTTGGCTCTTCTGCAATATTTACACTGAGATGTTCATGGTTGCTGTAGCTACCTCAACTGTCCAATCATAGAGTGCTTGTAAGCAGCTCCTAATAGCAATCCTGACATAGGAGGCGGGACTTTTCGGAATACGGTTGGAAAAGCAAATGAGCAGTCTAAAGTTCTGAGAGAACGAGTGAGATCTTGCCCACGCAAACATTTTTTATTAATCTTTTCAAGAAGATACATTGCTTTACAAAACTGTGTTCAAGCATGTACAAAATACATTTTTGCATGCTCAAAATATCATCTTGCACGTGCAAAATCACTTTCTTGCACTCAAAATATCAACTTGCACGCTCAAAGCACATGGAACATTTTTCAGGTAACACTTTACAATACGGGTGCATTAATATGCATTAATTAATGCTTAACTAATGCATAGATAATATTGAGTTAATGTATGACTCATGATTAACTAAGCCATTCAATACAATCCAATACAATAAATTTCACTGTTAAGTGAACAGACTGCTCTTAAGAAAAGTACTATTGAATAAATGCAGGCCAGTCTTGATGTAACTAATTCAGAATAGTTCAGTTAATTCAGTCTTCAGGTGTCTTCATGTCTTGTGAGCTGGTGTGTTAAATGTTCTTATACTAAAATTCATTATTAGTTACCTTAAGTACATGTTAGTGCTTTGTCAGCAGGAAAAAAGCAGTTTGAAAGCTAAACCTCACTTAATGGAAGGATTATTTCTGACTGCAGTCTCACTTGAATGCAATCACAAGTTCTTATGACAATAATTTGGTTTTAATTGGTTCACAGCTTATTGTTTTTGTTGTTGTTGTAAAATGTTCAAACTGTGTGTTTTATAAATTGCAATGATTTATTACTAAACAGATAAAACTGTTACAGATAAAATTACAAAAGCACTTCTTAAAAAATACTTAATACACTTTGAATTGTGAATAATGGTTTATTAAAAGTTTAGTATATTATGTAGTGTAATTTACATAATGTATGTAGTGTAATACACAAACACTGGCAAATCCTATAACATTATTTTAAAAGACAAAATTAAAGCATGTAAGTCCCCACAATTTCCTTTAAGATAGCTTGAAATAAAATGTAAAATAAAAAATTATAATAATAATCTAAAATGCAAAAAGGGGTAAATAACTTTTAGGCAAAATGTCTGACAATTACAAAAAGCAACATTTGAACTATTTTTTCCCTTAACAAAGAAAAAGTTCATGCATGGATAATATCCTGCTCAGTGCAAATCACAATTGTAAACTCCAGGATAAATTAGTTGGGTTCTAATTTCACCTCTATCATCTGTTCTCTCATATTTAATAGACATTTATGTATTAGAGAGAGACCAGAAATGATGGGAAGAAAGACCAGACTCAAACCTGCGGCACCTGCATGAGCACCATGATTGAACCATGACTCTGACTTCTTTCTTTTGCTGGTATAATTCCAGTCGAGTTCCACTGGTCCTGTTTTTGTTTAGATGTGCTTTTATGTCCATTTAAACCAGTCATGAATGAGCTGCATTCTGATTGGTTGAGTCGTCTGAGTTTGTTGGTTCTGATAATGTTGCCTGTGTTCGTCAAGAATGTTTTGTGGGTTTTTTAGCTCAGATTGTCTACATGAACTGTGGCTGTGGTGACCTCAGGCTTTTTGGGCAGAGACGGAATACACTGGCTCTGCTGCGGGTTTGTCCACTTTTTGGCAGCAGTGTTTCTTGATGAGTTTGTATAAGGCCACTGCTGGAATGACCAATGCAGGAACTCTAGACAGAATGAAGATTATAGCATAAATCCAGTCAGGGTAAGACAGCGTCACCAGGGTGGGAAAGTTTTCCTGCAAAAGAACTAAAAGATATTGTAAATGCAAGGTAGATTAGAGAAAGAAGAAATCATTTTGGTTATAAGGTCTAAATAATATGACTGTCTAGATGTAACCGGTCCTGCTCGACCCGCTTCAAGCGGGATTTGAACCCGCGTCTCCAGCATGGAGGCTAAAGAATATAGCCTCTTGAGGCTACAAGGGAGTGAGGTTTACACACACTGCACAGCTATCATGTACCAGCTGGCTCCCGTTACACTCACCTCCCTAAACCTCACACACATCCGGGTCATGGCACCACTGTAACTGGTCCTGCTTGAGCCGGTCTGAGCGGGATTTGAATTGGTATCTCCGGACAGGGGAGTGAGGTTTACACATACTGCACAGCTATCATGTACCAGCTGGCTCCCGTTACACTCACCCCCCTAAACCTCACTCCCATGCGGGTCATGGCACCACTGACTGTAACTGGTCCTACTTGAGCTGCTCTGAGCGGGATTTGAACCAGCGTCTCCAGCCAGGAGCGTGAGGTTTATACATTCAGTGGTAAAGACGCTGGCTACCACCCCTGGAGTTCACTAGTTCGAATCCAGGGCGTGCTGAGTGACTCCAGTCAGGTCTCCTAAGCAACCAAATTGGTCCGGTTGCTAGGGAGGGTAGAGTCACATGGGGTAACCTCCTCATGGTCACTATAATGTGGTTCGTTCTCGGTGGGGCGTGTGGTGAGTTGTGCGCGGATGCCGTGGAGAATAGCGTGAAGCCTCCACACACGCTATGTCTCCGTGGCAACGCGCTCAACAAGCCACGTGATAAGATGCACAGACTGACAATCTCAGATGCGGAGGCAACTGAGATTCATCCTCCACCACCCGGATTGAGGCGAGTCACTACACCACCACGAGGACTTAAAAGCACATTGGGAATTGGGCATTCCAAACTGGGGAGAAAAAGGGAAAAAATAATAATAATGAATCATATACCAATATTTACTGAGAAAGGCCCCCAAATAAAGGTAATTTATAATTAAAATAATTATAAATATAATATATAGGCCTAATAAATAAATGCATAATAATAAATAAATATATTTACAGTTCAGATAAAGCAAATACATTCCGTCATAATTGCATCATATTGTAGAAACAGACAAGTAAAGCATTTAGACAATACAAAAAGTGGCTTAAAGGTTAATTGTTGTTTGTTTTATTTCCATAACACTATTATTGTCCTCCTTCCCTCTGGGCTATTTTTAATTGTTGGTCTAAACTCGTGTATCAGTCTTTGATTTGGTTTTACCTCGTTTGTGTCATGTTTCACTAGTTTTCTGCACCTCTAGTCATGAGCGTAGCCTAATGTAGTTTGAAACTTTGAAAACGCATCTCAAGAATATATAAGATATTGCCATTGCGTCTCGATTCCTCTCAGTACCAGAAATAATCTACTGGAGAACTGCGCGCACACTCAGACACCAACCCTGTTTACAGGCGCACAGGTTTCATTTATAAAGCATAAAGGATGTATAAAAATAGATTTTTACACTTTGTGAAGAGAATGTGAGCGGTGCTTAAGTCGCTGCCACTATGCTGCGGTGTTCTGGATTAGTCAATGAATCGTTTTCTTAAGTCGGTTCTTTTCAGTGAGTTGGCGATTCAGTGCACTGAATCATTTGAAGCGGTTTCTTACTTTGGAACAGGGGTTTTCAATCTGTTGCTGGATTTTCCTCTGTTATGGAGTCATGTTTGGTTGCTTAGTGTAGTTAGGTAACTAAACTCCAATCGTAGTCACCGTTGTGTCTGTACCTGTCCTGTTTTCATTGAAGGGACACTGACTCCAGGGTAGCAGGTCCTGAAATGAGTTGAAGAAGTACCACATGACCCAGGCGATGATGGTGTTATATTACATCCCCACCATGAAGGACACCAGCATGGAGGCGATACCTATGGGTAAGAAAGATGATTGATTTACAGTTGCAATACTTTACCTCATAAGCACCAGAGAGATTGTAGCTCACATACTCCTCAGTAGCATGGCACATTATACTCCGTTGTACCTTCTTAAATACTCACCGATGCCAGTTAAATATGGGTTAATGGAAGTCCAGACGCCGACACTGCCCTTCCTCAGTCTCAGTCCAATGGCAAACTCCAGATGCAGCAGAGGAATTCCTTCCAGAACCAGAAGAATCAGGAAGGGAATCATGAACGCTCCTTAAAGAGTGAGAAACTGCTGTTTGCTTCTAATCAGCTTCATAGCGCATGCATCATAATACAAAAATGAATGGGTAATTATTTCAGTGCTGATGCTGGAGAAGTTGGTAACTAATGGTTAAGGGTCCAGGGTGCTGACACAACATTTGGATTGACCCAGTAACTGAAGCACTGCAGATTTGTACATATTTAGGAAATGTGAGATGTGGGATTCCGATTTGCATTACATTTGGAATTTTAAGGTATATAAGCTAAATGCTATAAACACTTTCTATCACTTCTGTAAAAACACATGAACTTCATTAATCTAAAAAAATTAAGAAAATATCAACAGTGTGCATTTAGAGCATCTGCT